>NC_074689.1:41049823-41214823 GCF_029448725.1 Salvelinus fontinalis
AAGAGGGAGAGAGAGAGAGAGAGAGAGAGAGAGAGAGAGAGAGAGAGAGAGAGAGAGAGAGAGAGAGAGAGAGAGAGAGAGAGAGAGAGAGAGAGAGAGAGAGAGAGAGAAAGAGAGAGAGAGAGACTCTGGATGGCTTGTGTTCTGTCTCTCTTCTCTCTCTTTTTTAACACTTATCTCCTTTTCTAAGGATTTAATAGTTAATAATTACAATGACAGTGTAGTGTCATCATTATGGCTGTTCTCAAAATGGTGCTTCTGCCATACCAGCAGATCCCCACAGGGTTGAATCCTCAAGCATCTATTAATGAATTCTATGCAGTCAAAGTAAAGGCAAATCTATTTTCCACTCATGAAACATCTATATCAATTCATTGTAATTACCTGTTTAGTTTGACACTGATGATTTTAACACCAGCATTAAAGGACTATGTATGAATTCTATGCAGTCAATGTAAAGACATGTTTATTTTCCCATTCAATAAGCATATATAAATAATTTGAACACTTGCCTTAAAAGACACAATAATGTTAAAGGAAATACAGTATGAACATATTTCCAGATGCAGCAAAGAAAACAATTGCCGAGGACATCGCTGAAGAATTCAACGATTGACATTTTTAAATGTGATTTCACTATTTACTTTAGCACATTTACAACCCATTTAAAACAGGACAAATTAAGAACCAGAAACCAGTGCAGAGGTGTGACATCACTTCCAGGTGACAGCCCAGCGTTCTTCTGGCTTTTTAGCTAAATGTGAAAACGTACAATGTCAGTCACTTAATAGTTAACAAAATGGTTAACTAAATGTTTTAAAATGTTAGATTTTTTTTTTTTTTTTGTCTAAGCGAGAGGTCACTAGGAAGTGACATATCATTGACCTCTGATCTTTCCAAGTTCTTCTCCTGTGTAGCAGAGAGGACGAGGCGAGGCGAGAGGATTTACTCCACCCAAAATATGTCTGCGTGAGATAATCCCTTTTTTTTGTATGGAAGTCAGAGACAGAGTGTCGAGTTACGTGAGGCTTATTTGATCGAATTGAAGCTTCGAAATGTTTAGGAATGTACTGATATTAGTGGATGCACATGGCGTATCTAACCTCTCATTGGCTAGATTGGTTCAGCCTGATTCAATCACGAAGGACACGTATTTCCGTTGTTAGAGCGGTCATTCGGCTATCTTGTCAATATAATAGATCATCTTTGTAGCCAACATAGAAAGACCATCATGATGTTCCATATCTTAATAATGTGTTCTGTTGGTAAAGGTTCGTAATGTGAAAAAAAGTACAATGTAAGTCTTAACATATTGTGGTGGTAATTAAATGTATGAATTTTATGACAACAATGTTTATTGACCAGGTTGGTATACGTGCTGTTTGCTAGGATATCGAAAGGCTACGGTAGCCACATTAGTGAATACGGGGGAAATGCTAGCTATCGATAGGCTACGGTAGCTACATTAGTGAATACGTATGAAAATGCTAGCTATCGATAGGCTACGGTAGCTACATTAGTGAATACGGGGGAAATGCTAGCTATCGATAGGCTACGGTAGCTACATTAGTGAATACGGGGGAAATGCTAGCTATCGATAGGCTACGGTAGCTACATTAGTGAATACGGGGGAAATGCTAGCTATCGATAGGCTACGGTAGCTACATTAGTGAATACGGGGGAAATGCTAGCTATCGATAGGCTACGGTAGCTACATTAGTGAATAAGGGGGAAATGCTAGCTATCGATAGGCTACGGTAGCTACATTAGTGAATACGGGGGAAATGCTAGCTATCGATAGGCTACGGTAGCTACATTAGTGAATACGGGGGAAATGCTAGCTATCGATAGGCTACGGTAGCTACATTAGTGAATACGGGGGAAATGCTAGCTATCGATAGGCTACGGTAGCCACATTATTGAATACGAGGGAAATGCTAGCTATCGATAGGCTACGGTAGCCACATTAGTGAATATGGGGGAAATGCTAGCTATCGATAGGCTACGGTAGCCACATTAGTGAATACGGGGGAAATGCTAGCTATCGATAGGCTACGGTAGCCACATTAGTGAATACGGGGGAAATGCTAGCTATCGATAGGCTACGGTAGCTACATTAGTGAATACGTATGAAAATGCTAGCTATCGATAGGCTACGGTAGCCACATTAGTGAATACGGGGGAAATGCTAGCTATCGATAGGCTACGGTAGCTACATTAGTGAATACGGGGGAAATGCTAGCTATCGATAGGCTACGGTAGCTACATTAGTGAATACGGGGGAAATGCTAGCTATCGATAGGCTACGGTAGCTACATTAGTGAATACGGATGGAAATGCTAGCTATCGATAGGCTACGGTAGCTACATTAGTGAATACGGGGGAAATGCTAGCTATCGATAGGCTACGGTAGCTACATTAGTGAATACGGGGGAAATGCTAGCTATCGATAGGCTACGGTAGCTACATTAGTGAATACGGGGGAAATGCTAGCTATCGATAGGCTACGGTAGCTACATTAGTGAATACGGGGGAAATGCTAGCTATCGATAGGCTACGGTAGCTACATTAGTGAATACGGGGGAAATGCTAGCTATCGATAGGCTACGGTAGCTACATTAGTGAATACGGATGGAAATGCTAGCTATCGATAGGCTACGGTAGCTACATTAGTGAATACGGATGGAAATGCTAGCTATCGATAGGCTACGGTAGCTACATTAGTGAATACGGATGGAAATGCTAGCTATCGATAGGCTACGGTAGCTACATTAGTGAATACGGGGGAAATGCTAGCTATCGATAGGCTACGGTAGCTACATTAGTGAATACGGGGGAAATGCTAGCTATCGATAGGCTACGGTAGCTACATTAGTGAATACGGGGGAAATGCTAGCTATCGATAGGCTACGGTAGCTACATTAGTGAATACGGGGGAAATGCTAGCTATCGATAGGCTACGGTAGCTACATTAGTGAATACGGGGGAAATGCTAGCTATCGATAGGCTACGGTAGCTACATTAGTGAATACGGATGGAAATGCTAGCTATCGATAGGCTACGGTAGCTACATTAGTGAATACGGATGGAAATGCTAGCTATCGATAGGCTACGGTAGCTACATTAGTGAATACGGGGGAAATGCTAGCTATCGATAGGCTACGGTAGCTACATTAGTGAATACGGGGGAAATGCTAGCTATCGATAGGCTACGGTAGCTACATTAGTGAATACGGGGGAAATGCTAGCTATCGATAGGCTACGGTAGCCACATTAGTGAATACGGGGGAAATGCTAGCTATCGATAGGCTACGGTAGCCACATTAGTGAATACGGGGGAAATGCTAGCTATCGATAGGCTACGGTAGCTACATTAGTGAATACGGGGGAAATGCTAGCTAGCTTTACCACCTGAAATGGGGAATTTTATTATTTGAATGCTTTGAATATGAATCTTTGTTAAATATGTTCCAGAAAAGTCAAACTGAAGAATGTCAAGAAAATAATTCCTCAGCTACGTCTGGAGAATATCCTTTAACATTATTTGTTGTGTCTATATAATTTTTTAGAAGTGATTAGTTTTTGTAAATGCAAACATGGAAATGACATTACATTTTTTATTTTATTTAACTTGGCAAGTCACTTTAAAGAACATATTCTTATTTACAGTGACAGCCTAGGAACAGTGGGTTAACTGACTTCAGGGGGAAAACGACAGATTTTAACCTTGTCACCTTGGGGATTCCTTTCGGTTACTGGCCCCACGCTCTAACCACTAGGCTACCTGCCGCCCCCGGCATACAATTCATAGTCCTTTAAGGTTGGTGTTGTAGGTCAGTGGCAAAATGCACAGTTATTTGCCATGAAGTGATGAAGTAACCGAAAGGTTGCTAGATCGAATCTCCAAGCTGACAAGGTAAAAATCTGTCGTTCTGCCACTGAACAAGGCAGTTAACCCACTGTTCCTAGGCCGTCATTGAAAATAAGAATTTGTTCTTAACTGACTTGCCTAGATAAATACAGGTCAAATATTTATATATATATATATATATATATATATAAATGCTTTACGAATTAGAACATAGATTTGACTTTACTTGACTGCATAGAATTCACACAGACTCATGTGTGCATTATAAATCAGTACGACCAACTTAAAACTGTGACATGGAGGAGGGCTGTTAATGAGTTACGAAAGAGTTACCCTCAACCACACCATTTGATCACTCTGAGGATTCAACCGTGTGGGGCTCTTGGTGCACCATTGACCTCAGTGAGAAGGTCCCGGGACGATACCGGCCAGTGGGGAAAAGGGGCTGGTACGGGTATACATCATCATACGTTTCAGAACTTGTTTTGGCATTTTGTTTCAATTAAAATGTGTCACGCCCTGACCATAGTTTGCTTTGTATGTTTATGTGTTTTGTTTGGTCAGGGTGTGATCTTAGTGGGCATTCTATGTTGTATGTCTAGTTTGTCTATTTCTATGTGTTTGGCCTGATATGGTTCTCAATCAGAGGCAGGTGTTAGTCGTTGTCTCTGATTGGGAACCATATTTAGGTATCCTGTTTTGTATTGTGGGGTGTGGGCTTGTTGTTATTGTACGTAGGAGGTGTATTGTTGATTTGGGGTTTTCGCTGTCCGGTTTATGTAACAGTGGTCTTTGGGTTGTGTTTGCGCCTGTGTTTTGGCTTCACCCATTTTTCTACCTGTTCCTGTTACTGTGTTTCTGTGTTTGTGTTGTTCACTTTACGGGATTGTTTCGTCTTTGTTCGTTCGTTTATTTGTTATTTTGTTTGTTTCAAGTATTCCTATTAAAATGGATACTCACCACGCTGCATCTTGATCCGACATTTCTTACTCCTCGTCAGAGGAGGACGAAGAATCCCGTTACAGAAGGGTCAAAAAGAAACAAATAAATATTTTTAACAAAGGGCACTTTCTCAAAACAGAATTTTGCTAGGACTGTCTGGGAGGAGGGAAACTGAAAATGAGCTGTTATTGGCAGAGAGATTTGGAACTCTTTTTCTTATTGGTCTATTAATTAACTAATGTACAACTTGGTGATGTCACCAGGCAGGCCAAAACTCCATCCAACCAAAACAGGCTGAAATTTGAGTAAGTGATTTCAAGCAGCTCCTGCACTAAAATATAATTATTAGAATTTTCACAATTTCTCTTCTTCCAACCTCATAGTGTGGAAATATATATAAACATATATAAAACACAGGAAAATCATTCTTTGGACTGTTTTGGTTGGATGGAGTTTTGACTGCAGCCTGTTTTGGTTGGATGGAGTTTTGACTGCAGCCTGTTTTGGTTGGATGGAGTGTTAACTGCAGCCTGTTTTGGTTGGAGGGAGTGTTAACTGCAGCCTGTTTTGGTTGGATGGAGTGTTAACTGCAGCCTGTTTTGGTTGGATGGAGTTTTGACTGCTGCCTGTTTTGGTTGGATGGAGTTTTGACTGCAGCCTGTTTTGGTTGGATGGAGTTTTGACTGCTGCCTGTTTTGGTTGGATGGAGTTTTGACTGCAGCCTGTTTTGGTTGGATGGAGTTTTGACTGCTGCCTGTTTTGGTTGGATGGAGTTTTGACTGCAGCCTGTTTTGGTTGGATGGAGTTTTGACTGCAGCCTGTTTTGGTTGGATGGAGTTTTGACTGCAGCCTGTTTTGGTTGGATGGAGTTTTGACTGCAGCCTGTTTTGGTTGGATGGAGTGTTCACTGCACTGGGCCTCTCAGAATGAAAGGGAAATATCTGTACGACCCATTTCTCAGAGACCCAGTTAGGTTAAAAGGTCATGCCGGGGCTCCAGCCGGTTTTATTAATAAACAACCTTCATTACAGGAGGGCTGGGAGGACAGGTCAAGCAGACACCCCTGGCTGATTTCTGCCCCTGTCACTTAGTTCCTTTGTATGATTGTTAGAGGTCCTGGTGAGTCCCAAAGCTAAAGGGGAATGTCTCTTCAGAACCCCAACCCTCAACCTGCTCCTCTCCTCCGTTCCTCCCCTCTCCTCCGTTCCTCCCCTCTCCTCCGTTCCTCCCCTCTCCTCCATTCCTCCCCTCTCCTCCATTCCTCCCCTCTCCTCCATTCTTCCCCTCTCCTTCCATTCCTCCCCTCTCCTTCCATTCCTCCCCTCTCCTCCGTTCCTCCCCTCTCCTCCATTCTTCCCCTCTCCTCCATTCCTCCCCTCTCCTCCGTTCCTCCCCTCTCCTCCGTTCCTCCCCTCTCCTCCGTTCCTCCCCTCTCCTCCGTTCCTCCCCTCTCCTCCGTTCCTCCCCTCTCCTCCGTTCCTCCCCTCTCCTCCGTTCCTCCCCTCTCCTCCGTTCCTCCCCTCTCCTCCATTCCTCCGTTCCTCCCCTCTCCTCCGTTCCTCCCCTCTCCTCCGTTCCTCCCCTCTCCTCCGTTCCTCCCCTCTCTTCCGTTCCTCCCCTCTCTTCCGTTCCTCCCCTCTCCTCCGTTCCTCCCCTCTCCTCCGTTCCTCCCCTCTCCTCCGTTCCTCCCCTCTCCTCCGTTCCTCCCCTCTCCTCCGTTCCTCCCCTCTCCTCCGTTCCTCCCCTCTCCTCCATTCCTCCCCTCTCCTCCATTCCTCCCCTCTCCTCCATTCCTCCCCTCTCCTCCGTTCCTCCCCTCTCCTCCGTTCCTCCCCTCCCCTCCATCCCTCCCCTCCCCTCCATTCCTCCCCTCCCCTCCATTCCTCCCCTCTCCTCCATTCCTCCCCTCTCCTCCATTCCTCCCCTCTCCTCCATTCCTCCCCTCTCCTCCATTCCTCCCCTCTCCTCCATTCCTCCCCTCTCCTCCGTTCCTCCCCTCTCCGTTCCTCCCCTCTCCTCCGTTCCTCCCCTCTCCTCCGTTCCTCCCCTCTCCTCCGTTCCTCCCCTCTCCTCCATTCCTCCCCTCTCCTCCATTCCTCCCCTCTCCTCCATTCCTCCCCTCTCCTCCATTACTCCCCTCTCCTCCATTCCTCCCCTCTCCTTCCATTCCTCCCCTCTCCTCCATTCCTCCCCTCTCCTTCCATTCCTCCCCTCTCCTCCATTCATCCCCTCTCCTCCATTCCTCCCCTCTCCTCCATTCCTCCCCTCTCCTCCATTCCTCCCCTCTCCTCCATTCCTCCCCTCCCCTCTCCTTCCATTCCTCCCCTCTCCTTCCATTCCTCCCCTCTCCTTCCATTCCTCCCCTCTCCTCCATTCCTCCCCTCTCCTCCATTCCTCCCCTCTCCTCCATTCCTCCCCTCTCTTCCATTCCTCCCCTCTCCTCCATTCCTCCCCTCTCCTTCCATTCCTCCCCTCTCCTTCCATTCCTCCCCTCTCCTTCCATTCCTCCCCTCTCCTTCCATTCATCCCAGCACTGGGCTTCCCAAAGTATTTCATTCGTATCCCCTGGAAACCACTCCGCATTCTTTAAACTTGAAGAAAGAGAAAGAGGAGGAGGAGGAGGAGGAGGAGGCGGAAGAGAAAAAAGGGCTCTTCCATGTTTGGCTATGCCCTTTGATCAGAGCTTTATCTCTAAAACAGATGTATGACCACTGGGCTGCTTGTGGCAACAAACACTCTGCCGAAAGAATGGTCCTGGATCACTCTTTAGCATCTTCAAACCACTGAATCACAAATCATACAAATAAAGGGAAGAGCTTGTGTATTCTAACAAATCTTTTTTCTGCCCCCAAGAGAGAAGGAGATAAAGAAAGACAGAGAGAGACAGAAAGAGAGAGAGACAGAGAGAGAGCGATACAGAGAGAGTAAGAGAGAGAGAAAGATACAGAAAGAGAGACAGTGAGAGAGAGACAGTGAGTCAGAGAGAAAGAGAGAGAGACAGACAGACAGACAGACAGGCAGACAGGCAGGCAGACAGACAGACAGACAGACAGACAGACAGACAGACAGACAGACAAAGCGAGAGAGAGTGAGAGACTGAGAATGAGAGACGGAGAGAAACAGAGCTCCAGGCTGTGTCCCTTTGATACCTGTGTCTACATACAGCTTCTTTACATAATGTTTGTAAACCTTCCCCGTACCTCACTACAGTGAAGATAATCCACTAATGTGAATGGTGCAGGGGGGGTTACCATACAGTATGTGATGGAGCATGTAATTCTACCCTGATAAAACTACTGTCTAGGGACAGAGGAAGGACAGGGGAGGGGAGAGGGGGGGTCTGAAAGGAGGGGTATGTGTTTAATCTTTCCAATCCATATTTATCTGTGGAGAGTGAATGCTTTGCTAGAAATCTATTTCAAACGCCTGTCTGAAGTCATCGAAGGGATGAGAGACAACTGACATGTCTTTCTGTCTTCTGAAGGGGTTGTTTATGTTTTAGAAAATCCATTAGCTTTAGGTGTGTCTTTTCCTGTGTCATTTCAGGTCTTTGTACGTCTGGTCATAGAGAACCAGTCCCTCTATCTTTACCTTTCCCCAGTCATCGAGGACCAGTCCCTCTAGCCTTACCTTTCCCCAGTCATCGAGGACCAGTCCCTCTAGCCTTACCTTTCCCCAGTCATCGAGGACCAGTCCCTCTATCTTTACCTTCCCCCAGTCATCGAGGACCAGTCCCTCTAGCCTTACCTTCCCCCAGTCATCGAGGACCAGTCCCTCTAGCCTTACCTTCCCCCAGTCATCGAGGACCAGTCCCTCTATCTTTACTTTCCCCAGTCATCGAGGACCAGTCCCTCTAGCCTTACCTTTCCCCAGTCATCGAGGACCAGTCCCTCTATCTTTACCTTCCCCCAGTCATCGAGGACCAGTCCCTCTAGCCTTACCTTCCCCCAGTCATCGAGGACCAGTCCCTCTAGCCTTACCTTCCCCCAGTCATCGAGGACCAGTCCCTCTGTCTTTACTTTCCCCAGTCATCGAGGACCAGTCCCTCTAGCCTTACCTTCCTCCAGTCATCGAGGACCAGTCCCTCTAGCCTTACCTTTCCCCAGTCATCGAGGACCAGTCCCTCTATCTTTACCTTCCCCCAGTCATCGAGGACAAGTCCCTCTAGCCTTACCTTCCTCCAGTCATCGAGGACCAGTCCCTCTAGCCTTACCTTCCCCCAGTCATCGAGGACCAGTCCCTCTATCTTTACTTTCCCCAGTCATCGAGGACCAGTCCCTCTATCTTTACCTTCCCCCAGTCATCGAGGACCAGTCCCTCTAGCCTTACCTTCCCCCAGTCATCGAGGACCAGTCCCTCTATCTTTACCTTTCCCCAGTCATCGAGGACCAGTCCCTCTATCTTTACTTTCCCCAGTCATCGAGGACCAGTCCCTCTATCCTTACCTTTCCCCAGTCATCGAGGACCAGTCCCTCTATCTTCACCTTTCCCCAGTCATCGAGGACCAGTCCCTCTAGCCTTACCTTTCCCCAGTCATCGAGGACCAGTCCCTCTATCTTTACCTTTCCCCAGTCATCGAGGACCAGTCCCTCTAGCCTTACCTTTCCCCAGTCATCGAGGACCAGTCCCTCTATCCTTACCTTTCCCCAGTCATCGAGGACCAGTCCCTCTATCTTCACCTTTCCCCAGTCATAGAGGACCAGTCCCTCTATACTTACCTTTCTCCAGTCATCGAGGACCAGTCCCTCTATCTTTACCTTCCCCCAGTCATCGAGGACCAGTCGCTCTATCTTTACCTTTCCCCCGTCATCGAGGACCAGTCCCTCTATCTTTACCTTCCCCCAGTCATCGAGGACCAGTCCCTCTATCTTTACCTTCCCCCAGTCATCGAGGACCAGTCCCTCTAGCCTTACCTTTCCCCAGTCATCGAGGACCAGTCCCTCTATCTTTACCTTCCCCCAGTCATCGAGGACCAGTCCCTCTATCTTTACCTTTCCCCAGTCATCGAGGACCAGTCCCTCTATCTTTACCTTCCCCCAGTCATCGAGGACCAGTCCCTCTATTCTACCTTCCCCCAGTCATCGAGGACCAGTCCCTCTAGCCTTACCTTCCCCCAGTCATCGAGGACCAGTCCCTCTAGCCTTACCTTTCCACAGTCATCGAGGACCAGTCCCCCATCTTTACCTTCCCCCAGTCATCGAGGACCAGTCCCTCTAGCCTTACCTTTCCCCAGTCATCGAGGACCAGTCCCCCATCTTTACCTTCCCCAGTCATCGAGGACCAGTCCCTCTATCTTTACCTTTCCCCCGTCATCGAGGACCAGTCCCTCTATCTTTACCTTCCCCCAGTCATCGAGGACCAGTCCCTCTAGCCTTACCTTTCCCCAGTCATCGAGGACCAGTCCCTCTATCTTTACCTTCCCCCAGTCATCGAGGACCAGTCCCTCTATCTTTACCTTTCCCCAGTCATCGAGGACCAGTCCCTCTATCTTTACCTTCCCCCAGTCATCGAGGACCAGTCCCTCTAGCCTTACCTTCCCCCAGTCATCGAGGACCAGTCCCTCTAGCCTTACCTTTCCCCAGTCATCGAGGACCAGCCCCCCATCTTTACCTTCCCCCAGTCATCGAGGACCAGTCTCTCTAGCCTTACCTTTCCCCAGTCATCGAGGACCAGTCCCCCATCTTTACCTTCCCCAGTCATCGAGGACCAGTCCCTCTATCTTCACCTTCCCCCAGTCATCGAGGACCAGTCCTTCTATCTTTACCTTTCCCCAGTCATCGAGGACCAGTCCCTCTATCTTTACCTTTCCCCAGTCATCGAGGACATGTCCCTCTAGCCTTTCCATCCTTTGGTGCTACACATTCAGCTTTGAATCAGCTGTGGAAATATCAGTATTTTTCCTGGCTCTCTCAGTACTCTAAAACTGTTCTCATTTCAATATAAATGAAATGAATAATATTTCCTTCATCACAAATCCTCTTCTTTGGGATAATAACCTGAAGGAAGGCTCTGTTCTCTCTGTACCTATACCACATTCACCTTTCTCTCTGTCTTTTACATTTGACATCACATTCCAGTCATTTAGCACAATCTCTTGTCCAGAGCCACTTACAGTTAGCGAATTCGTCTTAGGATAGCTCGGGGAGACAACTGCACATCACAGTCGTAGTATGAGCTTTTTCCTCAGTAAGGTAGCTAACAGCAAGTCAGAGCAGGTACGAAAGGAGCAGTGCGAGGCATAGTGCAGGAAAGGTTGATTGCAGGTTAGCATCTCCTCATTACTGGATGAGTGGAGTGTCTTTATGAGGTCATCTCTAATTGACAGACAGGACTTCGTGATGATGAGTGACAGCTCCGGCTCTGCCACAGACATCCCCTCCCCTGCCTCTCTCGCCAGTCGTCGCCTTGTGGTTGCTATGGCGGAGGTGAGGGCAATTTAACCGTCAGCGCTCCACCGAGGGGGTGCCCTCTGTGTAAGTGGCTTCACCGTACAAAAGCTGATGCCTGCCACTGCCGTCAGACGTGTTGTCATAGACGACTCTCTAAAGCGGCGAATCGGCATGTTTAGGAGAGATGAATTTTGCAGAATTGGAAGAGAGATAGGGAAAGAGAGAGAGAGGAGAGAGAGAGAGAGATGGGAGAGAGGAGAGACAGAGAGATAGGGAAAGATAGAGAGAGGAGAGAGAGAGATGGGAGAAAGGAGAGACAGAGAGATAGGGAAAAAGAGAGAGAGAGAGAGAGAGAGAGATGGGAGAGAGGAGAGACAGAGAGATAGGGAAAAAGAGAGAGAGGAGAGAGAGAGATGGGAGAAAGGAGAGACAGAGAGATAGGGAAAGAGAGAGAGAGGAGAGAGAGAGATGGGAGAGAGGAGAGACAGAGAGATAGGGAAAGAGAGAGAGAGAGAGATGGGAGAGAGGAGAGACAGAGAGATAGGGAAAGAGAGAGAGAGGAGAGAGAGAGATGGGAGAGAGGAGAGACAGAGAGATAGGGAAAGAGAGAGAGAGGAGAGAGAGAGATGGGAGAGAGGAGAGACAGAGAGATAGGGAAAGAAAGAGAGAGGAGAGAGAGAGATGGGAGAGAGGAGAGACAGAGAGATAGGGAAAGAGAGAGAGAGGAGAGAGAGAGATGGGAGAGAGGAGAGACAGAGAGATAGGGAAAGAGAGAGAAAGGAGAGAGAGAGATGGGAGAGAGGAGAGACAGAGAGATAGGGAAAAAGAGAGAGAGGAGAGAGAGAGATGGGAGAAAGGAGAGACAGAGAGATAGGGAAAGATAGAGAGAGGAGAGAGAGATGGGAGAGAGGAGAGACAGAGTGATAGGGAAAGAGAGAGAGAGGAGAGAGAGAGATGGGAGAGAGGAGAGACAGAGAGATAGGGAAAGAGAGAGAGAGGAGAGAGAGAGATGGGAGAGAGGAGAGACAGAGAGATAGGGAAAGAGAGAGAGAGGAGAGAGAGAGATGGGAGAGAGGAGAGACAGAGAGATAGGGAAAGAGAGAGAAAGGAGAGAGAGAGATGGGAGAGAGGAGAGACAGAGAGATAGGGAAAAAGAGAGAGAGGAGAGAGAGAGATGGGAGAAAGGAGAGACAGAGAGATAGGGAAAAAGAGAGAGAGGAGAGAGAGAGATGGGAGAAAGGAGAGACAGAGAGATAGGGAAAGATAGAGAGAGGAGAGAGAGAGATGGGAGAGAGGAGAGACAGAGAGATAGGGAAAGAGAGAGAGAGGAGAGAGAGAGATGGGAGAGAGGAGAGACAGAGAGATAGGGAAAGAGAGAGAGAGGAGAGAGAGAGATGGGAGAGAGGAGAGACAGAGAGATAGGGAAAGATAGAGAGAGGAGAGAGAGAGATGGGAGAGAGGAGAGACAGAGAGATAGGGAAAGAGAGAGAGAGGAGAGAGAGAGATGGGAGAGAGGAGAGACAGAGAGATAGGGAAAGAGAGAGAGAGGAGAGAGAGAGATGGGAGAGAGGAGAGACAGAGAGATAGGGAAAGAGAGAGAAAGGAGAGAGAGAGATGGGAGAGAGGAGAGACAGAGAGATAGGGAAAAAGAGAGAGAGGAGAGAGAGAGATGGGAGAGAGGAGAGACAGAGAGATAGGGAAAGAGAGAGAGAGGAGAGAGAGAGATGGGAGAGAGGAGAGACAGAGAGATAGGGAGAGAGAGAGAGAGAGAGAGAGAGATGGGAGAGAGGAGAGACAGAGAGATAGGGAAAGAGAGAGAGAGGAGAGAGAGAGATGGGAGAGAGGAGAGACAGAGAGATAGGGAAAGAGAGAGAGAGGAGAGAGAGAGATGGGAGAGAGGAGAGACAGAGAGATAGGGAAAGAGAGAGAAAGGAGAAAGAGAAGAATTACAAAAGGATAGAAGCCTGGAAAGTGGAATGAGGTTCCTGTATGATGCTTCCATCAGAACACACAGGAATATTACCTAGTCAGTAAAATCCTCTCTATCTGACAACTCTGGAGGGGCTGATGATGCCCACTGACCCCTCCCCCAGCGGCTCAGCCCTGAGGGAGCCCCCCAAGTGAGATTTAGAGATTCTCCGGTTCCTCTTGACAGACGTCCTCAAAATTACCAGGGGTAGTTTTGCATACAACGCAGTACCCCAGCATTCTACCCGTCTAACAGGGGTACTCTACCCTCAATTAAAAGTGTTGAGGCGAAGCTGCAGACTGTGTGTGTCTGTAACAATACAAGGGTGTTAAACTCAACGCGATCTTAATAGGATTTTCTACACAGATTATAGCCTTTATATTGCCGTGCTGCTCTCTAGCTATCCCAACAGGAGAGAATGTTTTAATCTGTCCTGGATTAGACAAAACAGATGAAACAGGAGAGAATGTTTTAATCTGTCCTGGACAGATGAAGTTGGAAATGAGAAGACAAGGAATCAAACGTTTAAATATGCTGTCGACACATTTGACACGTGATGTTACCGGGTCGGCCAAAACCTATTTGTCTAACACTTTATCATTTGTGGTTATCGAGGGAAAAATAGAATGGTTGTAATGTTTTAAAGAGCAAATTTTACTTGAGTTATGTGGATACAATAATTACAACAATAATACATGTATCTAGGGAAAGATACATTGGCTGCAATTTAGCCTATGTTAGGAAAGACAAGGTTTGACTAAAAGGTGTGTGTACAACACAATAATATTGAGTTGGATCCCCTTTTGCCGTCAGAACAGCCTCAGTGCGTCGGTGCACGGACTCACAAGGTGTTAAACCCCTTCCACACGGATGATGGCCCATGTTGACTACAATGTTTACAACAGTTATATCAAGTTGCCTGGAGGTCATTTAGGTGGTGGGCCACTCTTGATACACACGGGGAACTGTTGAGCGTAGAAAAAAACGGGGAACTGTTGAGCGTAGAAAAACACGGGGAACTGTTGAGCGTAGAAAAACACGGGGAACTGTTGAGCGTAGAAAAACACAGGGAACTGTTGAGCGTAGAAGAACACGGGGAACTGTTGAGCGTAGAAAAACACAGGGAACTGTTGAGCGTAGAAAAACACGGGGAACTGTTGAGCGTAGAAAAACACAGGGAACTGTTGAGCGTAGAAGAACACGGGGAACTGTTAAGCGTAGAAAAACACGGGGAACTGTTGAGCGTAGAAAAACACAGGGAACTGTTGAGCGTAGAAAAAGACAGGGAACTGTTGAGCGTAGAAAAACACAGGGAACTGTTGAGCGTAGAAAAACACAGGGAACTGATGAGGGTAGAAAAACACGGGGAACTGTTGAGCGTAGAAAAACACGGGGAACTGATGAGCGTAGAAAAACACAGGGAACTGTTGAGTGTAGAAAAACACGGGGAACTGTTGAGCGTAGAAAAACACGGGGAACTGATGAGCGTAGAAAAACACGGGGAACTGTTGAGCGTAGAAAAACACGGGGAACTGTTGAGTGTAGAAAAAGAAAGGGAACTGTTGAGCGTAGAAAAACACAGGGAACTGTTGAGCGTAGAAAAACACGGGGAACTGTTGAGCGTAGAAAAACACGGGGAACTGTTGAGCGTAGAAAAACACGGGGAACTATTGAGCGTAGAAGAACACAGGGAACTGATGAGCGTAGAAGAACACAGGGAACTGATGAGCGTAGAAAAACACAGGGAACTGATGAGCGTAGAAAAACACAGGGAACTGTTGAGCGTAGAAAAACACAGGGGAACTGTTGAGCGTAGAAAAACACAGGGAACTGATGAGCGTAGAAAAACACAGGGAACTGATGAGCGTAGAAAAACACAGGGGAACTGTTGAGCGTAGAAAAACACAGGGAACTGATGAGCGTAGAAAAACACGGGGAACTGTTGTGTCACAATACAGAGGCGGATGCAAGATGCAAGCAACGATGGTTTAATGAAATAGTTTACAGCATCAACAGGACAGACAGAATATACTCAGACAGAATCCAACCCAGGACCTAGGGCACATCCTCTGATGATAGCGTGCTGAGAAATCCAAGGAAGTGAGTCCGGCTGGGTAGGAAGGAGCACAGCAGATAATCCCCACAAGGGCTGCGAGAGAATGAGCACTGACACACGACACACCCTCAGGGAAGAAACAACGATCTGACAACAAGAAACACAGGTTACAGAACATATAAAGGGGAAGATAATTAATTCCAGCTGGCGCAGACAATCAGGCCAAGATTGGGAACCACGCCCACACAAACACAGGAGAGAGAGAGAGAGAGAGAGAGAGCGAAAGAGAGAGAGAAAAGAGAGAGTGAGGCAGTGGATTCATGAACCGTGACAATACCCCCCCCTAGGAACGCCTCTTGGCATTCCCAGACAAATTTACCTGTCGATTGAAATCATCGATAAGGGAGTGATCCAGAATGTCCCTAGCGGGTACCCAACTTCTCTCCTCCGGACCGTAACCCTCCCAGTCTACCAGGTACTGGAATCCGCGTCCCCTCCTTCTCGAGTTCAAAATCCGATTGACAGAAAAGGTGGTCTCCCCATCAACAAGTCGTGGCGGCGGGGGAACCGGGACCGGCGGGTTAATGCGTGCCTGAAACACCGGTTTTATCTTGGACACATGGAAGGTAGGATGAATTCTCCTATACGCCGGAGGAAGCTTGAGCCGGACCGCCACCGGACTAATGATCCTGGTGACCTTGAACGGTCCGATAAATTTGGGGGCAAGCTTGTTAGAAACGGATCGAAGTGGAATGTTCTTCGTGGAAAGCCACACTCTTTGTCCAACGACGTATACCGGAGGCTTCGACCGGTGGCGATCGGCCTTAGCCTTGGTGCGCGCCCCCACCCGGAGGAGAGTCTCACGGGCTCTGCTCCATACGTGACGGCACCTCTGGATGAAAGCGTGAGCGGAGGGAACAGTGACCTCGGACTCTGTACTGGGAAAGATAGGTGGCTGGTAACCTAAACTACACTCAAATGGAGAGAGACCCGTGGCTGCCACTGGCAACGAATTGTGAGCGTACTCAACCATAGAGAGTTGTTGACTCCAGGAAGAGGGGTTCTTAGAAACCAAACATCGCAACACTCTCTCCAAATCTTGGTTGGCCCTCTCCGTTTGACCGTTGCTCTGGGGATGAAACCCTGAAGAAAGACTGACACCTGCTCCCAGTAACCTACAAAACTCTTGCCAAAACTTGGACACAAATTGGGGCCCCAGGTCAGAAACTACGTCCATCGGCAGGCCATGTAAGCGAAAGACATGATCCACGACCGTTACCGCTGTTTCCTTGGCAGATGGTAATTTAGGCAAGGGAATAAAATGAGCCGCCTTCGAGAACCGGTCCACCACGGTCAAAACAACCGTCTTGCCCTGGGAGGGCCGGAGACCGGTAACAAAATCTAGCGCGATGTGGGACCAGGGTCTCGAAGGGACCGACAGCGGTTGGAGTAACCCATCTGGGGGTCGATTAGAACTCTTCCCAGTGGCACAAACCGAGCAAGCCAAGACAAAACTGTGAATGTCACGAGCCATCAGCGGCCACCAAAAGCGTTGCTTCACTAAAAAGCTAGTACGGCTGACTCCTGGATGACACGCTACGTTTGAGCAATGCCCCCACCGAATAACATCGGACCGACACCCCTCCGGCACAAACAACCGATTAGGCGGACAACCGGGCGGAGGCGTTACCCCTTCTAAGGCCGTTCTGACCCTCGATTCAACCTCCCATATAAGTGTGGAGACCACTAGGGTCCTGGGTAGGATGCACTCGGGAGTGGATGGGCGTTCGGAATGGTCAAAAATACGAGAAAGGGAATCGGGTTTGACGTTCTTGGAACCCGGGCGATACGAGAGAGAGAAGTCAAAACGTCCGAAAAAGAGTGCCCACCGCGCCTGCCTGGAGTTGAGTCTCTTGGCTGTTCTGATATATTCCAAATTCTTGTGATCGGTCCAAACTATAAAAGGTACCCCCGAACCCTCTAACCAATGGCGCCACTCCTCCAATGCTAACTTTACTGCCAACAACTCTCTGTTGCCAATGTCGTAGTTGCGTTCCGCAGGTGATAACTGATGGGAAAGGAACGCGCAAGGGTGCATCTTGTTGTCAGAAGCGGCACGTTGGGAAAGTACCGCACCTACCCCCACCTCTGAAGCGTCCACCTCCACCACGAACTGATGCGAGGGATCGGGAGCTATGAGGATGGGGGCCGAAACAAAGCGGCTCTTGAGTTTGACGAATGCAGCCTCGGCTGTATCGGTCCACCTGAACGTCACTCTGGGGGAGGTTAAGGCGGTAAGGGAAGCGACTATCTGGCTAAAGTTGCGAACAAAACGCCGGTAGAAATTGGCGAATCCCAGAAACCTCTGTAGGGCCTTACGGGAATCTGGGCTTGGCCACTCCACCACAGCCTTAATCTTGTCAGGATCCATGCGAATACCTTCAGTCGAGACGATGTAACCTAGGAATGGAACGGATTGTGCATGAAAAATGCATTTCTCCGCCTTGACAAAAAGTCCATTCTCCAACAACCTCTGGAGCACTCGTCTGACGTGCTGACCATGTTCCTGGAGAGAAGAAGAAAAAATCAGTATGTCATCCAGGTAAACATATATGAACTGATCAATCATATCTCTCAGCACGTCATTGACGAGTGCCTGGAAAACCGCTGGGGAGTTGGATAGCCCGAAAGGCATGACCAAATATTAGAAATGCCCTCTGGGGGTGTTAAACGCTGTTTTCCATTCGTCCCCCCTCCTTATGCGAACCAAATGATAAGCATTACGTAAATCTAACTTAGTGAACACAGATGCTCCCTGTAACCTTTCAAAGGCTGAGGACATCAACGGTAAGGGATAGGTATTCTTCACTGTGATGTTATTCAACCCACGGTAATCAATGCAAGGACGCAGAGATCCATCCTTCTTCCTTACAAAGAAGAACCCCGCCCCCGCTGGAGAAGAGGAAGGACGAATGAATCCAGATGCCAGAGAATCAGAGATGTATCTCTCCATAGCCTCCCTCTCAGGAACAGAGAGAGAATATAACTTACCCTTAGGCGGAGACTCACCTGGCAATAATTCTATTGCACAGTCATAGGGACGATGCGGAGGAAGAGAAGCAGCATGGGACTTACTGAACACCTCCTTCAGGTCGAGGTATTCAACGGGCACGTTAGACAAATCCACTGCCTCCTCTAGAAACACAGAATCAGAGACAGATGAACAAGTCGACACTAAACAGGACTCAAGACACTTGTTACTCCACATGGATTTGGAGTTCTGACCCCAGTCAACTCTGGGGTTGTGTTGGGTGAGCCAAGGGTGGCCGAGAACTAATGGTGCCAGAGGTGAGTCCATGAGTAGATATGATAATGTCTCAGTGTGATTGCCGGAAGTGATGAGTGTGATAGGTTCAGTGGTGTGAGAAATGTTGGGGAGTTCTTGACCATTGAGAGCGTTGACGGATATCTTGTGCGTGAGTGAGGTGATAGGAATCTGGAGCTTGTGAGCGAGCTTGAAGTCCATGAAATTACCCTCTGCTCCTGAGTCCAGTAAGGCTTGGGTGTCGTGCGTGTGGGTGGCCCATCTTAGTCTTACCGGGAGGAGGGTGGATGATGAGGTCTTCTCTGTTGTCATACCACCCGATAGTAGCCTCATACTTACTACCGGGCTTGATCTTTTACCGGGCAGGAGTGGATAAAGTGGTCCGCTCTACCACAGTAGAGACAGAGTCCTTGGGATCTCCGTCTCTCCCTCTCCTCCCGAGAGAGGCGAGCTCTTCCCCGCTGCATGAGTTCGTGAGCGAAGTCTGAACTGGCCGTGTTCCCGCCGCTGGCATGCCAGTCCTCCGTGTTGTTATACGGTCTGTTAGGGCATGCTCGGCGGCCAATACGACTCAGACGAGCGTCGACCCTCAAGGCTAATTCCACTAGTCCATTTAAACTCCTGGGAAGATCCAGAACATAAATCTCCTTCTGAACCCGGTCCTCCAGCCCATGCAGGAACATGTCCCACTGTGCCTCCTCGTTCCACTGACACCCTGCAGCCAGAGTGCGGAATTTAATGGAATATTCCGATACTGAACGGTCTCCTTGGCGAAGGTCAGCGAGAAGTCTGGCCGCCTCCCTACCCGCCACGGCCCGATCGAAGACTCTTCTCATCTCCTCGGAGAGTGTCTGGAAAGAGGTGCAGCATGGGTCCTGGTTCGCCCACACCGCCGTTCCCCAAAGAGCCGCTTTGCCGGATAGCAGTGTGAGTACGAATACTACCTTAGACTGTTCCTGGTTGAAGGTCCGTGGCTGCAACGAGAAATACATGGAAAATCTCGTAAGAAAAGCTCTACAATAGTCCGGATCACCTGAATAACCCTCTGGTGTCGGTAGTCGTGGCTCTAGCTGAGAATCCAGCTCTGGCGGGGCGTGTGGAACTGCCGGTGTAGGTGGCGCAGATGTTGTAATTGTTGGGTCAGCTGGGATACCTGCGTCGCCATGGCTTGTACTGCCCGACCTGTGCTGGAGATGTTCTCCTCTTGTTGGTCCATTCTCGTGATACTGCGGGAAATGAATTCGGTCAGACTCGTTGAACTCGCTGCATCCATGATGTGGTCAGATCGCTCTGTCACAATACAGAGGCGGATGCAAGATGCAAGCAACGATGGTTTAATGAAATAGTTTACAGCATCAACAGGACAGACAGAATATACTCAGACAGAATCCAACCCAGGACCTAGGGCACATCCTCTGATGATAGCGTGCTGAGAAATCCAAGGAAGTGAGTCCGGCTGGGTAGGAAGGAGCACAGCAGATAATCCCCACAAGGGCTGCGAGAGAATGAGCACTGACACACGACACACCCTCAGGGAAGAAACAACGATCTGACAACAAGAAACACAGGTTACAGAACATATAAAGGGGAAGATAATTAATTCCAGCTGGCGCAGACAATCAGGCCAAGATTGGGAACCACGCCCACACAAACACAGGAGAGAGAGAGAGAGAGAGAGAGAGAGAGAGAGAGAGAGAGAGAGAGCGAAAGAGAGAGAGAAAAGAGAGAGTGAGGCAGTGGATTCATGAACCGTGAGATGTTGAGCGTAGAAAAACACAGGGAACTGTTGAGCGTAGAAAAACAGGGGGAACTGTTGAGCGTAGAAAAACACGGGGAACTGATGAGCGTAGAAAAACACGGGGAACTGATGAGCGTAGAAAAACACAGGGGAACTGTTGAGCGTAGAAAAACACGGGGAACTGTTGAGCGTAGAAAAACACGGGGAACTGATGAGCGTAGAAAAACACGGGGAACTGATGAGCGTAGAAAAACACGGGGAACTGTTGAGCGTAGAAAAAGAAAGGGAACTGTTGAGCGTAGAAAAACACGGGGAACTGATGAGCGTAGAAAAACACGGGGAACTGTTGAGCGTAGAAGAACACGGGGAACTGATGAGCGTAGAAGAACACAGGGAACTGATGAGCGTAGAAAAACACAGGGAACTGATGAGCGTAGAAAACCACAGTGAACTGATGAGCGTAGAAAAACACGGGGAACTGATGAGCGTAGAAAAACACAGGGAACTGATGAGCGTAGAAAAACACAGGGAACTGTTGAGCGTAGAAAAACACGGGGAACTGATGAGCGTAGAAAAACACAGGGAACTGATGAGCGTACAAAAACACGGGGAACTGATGAGCGTAGAAAAACACAGGGAACTGATGAGCGTAGAAAAACACAGGGAACTGATGAGCGTAGAAAAACACAGGGAACTGATGAGCGTAGAAAAACACGGGGAACTGATGAGCGTAGAAAAACACAGGGAACTGATGAGCGTAGAAAAACACAGGGAACTGTTGAGCGTAGAAAAACACGGGGAACTGATGAGCGTAGAAAAACACGGGGAACTGTTGAGCGTAGAAAAACACGGGGAACTGATGAGCGTAGAAAAACACGGGGGACTGATGAGCGTAGAAAACCACAGTGAACTGATGAGCGTAGAAAAACACGGGGAACTGATGAGCGTAGAAAAACACAGGGAACTGATGAGCGTAGAAAAACACAGGGAACTGTTGAGCGTAGAAAAACACGGGGAACTGTTGAGCGTAGAAAAACACGGGGAACTGTTGAGCGTAGAAAAACACGGGGAACTGATGAGCGTAGAAAAACACGGGGGACTGATGAGCGTAGAAAACCACAGTGAACTGATGAGCGTAGAAAAACACGGGGAACTGATGAGCGTAGAAAAACACAGGGAACTGATGAGCGTAGAAAAACACAGGGAACTGTTGAGCGTAGAAAAACACGGGGAACTGATGAGCGTAGAAAAACACAGGGAACTGATGAGCGTACAAAAACACGGGGAACTGATGAGCGTAGAAAAACACAGGGAACTGATGAGCGTAGAAAAACACAGGGAACTGATGAGCGTAGAAAAACACAGGGAACTGATGAGCGTAGAAAACCACAGGGGAACTATTGAGCGTAGAAAAACACGGGGAACTGTTGAGCGTAGAAAAACACAGGGGAACTGATGAGCGTAGAAAAACACGGGGAACTGTTGAGCGTAGAAAAACACGGGGAACTGTTGAGCGTAGAAAAACACGGGGAACTGTTGAGCGTAGAAAAACACGGGGAACTGTTGAGCGTAGAAGAACACAGGGAACTGATGAGCGTAGAAGAACACAGGGAACTGATGAGCGTAGAAAAACACAGGGAACTGATGAGCGTAGAAAAACACGGGGAACTGTTGAGCGTAGAAAAACACGGGGAACTGTTGAGCGTAGAAAAACACGGGGAACTGATGAGCGTAGAAAAACACGGGGGACTGATGAGCGTAGAAAAACACGGGGAACTGTTGAGCGTAGAAAAACACGGTGAACTGATGAGCGTAGAAAAACACAGGGAACTGTTGAGTGGAGAAAAACACGGGGAACTGTTGAGCGTAGAAAAACACGGGGAACTGTTGAGCGTAGAAAAACACAGGGAACTGTTGAGTGGAGAAAAACACGGGGAACTGTTGAGCGTAGAAAAACACGGTGAACTGATGAGCGTAGAAAAACACAGGGAACTGTTGAGTGGAGAAAAACACGGGGAACTGTTGAGCGTAGAAAAACACGGGGAACTGTTGAGCGTAGAAAAACACAGGGAACTGTTGAGTGGAGAAAAACACGGGGAACTGATGAGCGTAGAAAAACACGGTGAACTGGTGAGCGTAGAAAAACACAGGGAACTGTTGAGTGGAGAAAAACACGAGGAACTGATGAGCGTAGAAAAACACGATGAACTGATGAGCGTAGAAAAACACAGGGAACCATACCCTACTACCATACTACGTCTACTACCATACCCTACTACCATACCCTACCACCATACCCTACTACCATACCCTACTACCATACCCTACTACCATACCCTACCACCATACCCTACTACCATACCCTACTACCATACCCTACTACCATACCCTAATACCATACCCTACTACCATACCCTACCACCATACTCTACTACCATACCCTACTACCATACCCTACTACCATACCCTACTACCATACCCTACTACCATACCCTACCACCATACCCTACCACCATACCCTACTACCATACCCTACTACCATACTACGTCTACTACCCTACCACCATACCCTACTACCATACCCTACTACCATACCCTACTACCATACCCTACTACCATACCCTACTATCATACCCTACTGCCATACCCTACTACCATACCCTACTACCATGCAACGTCTACTTCCATACCCTTCTACCATACTACGTCTACTACCATACCCTACTACCATACCCTACTACCATACCCTACTACCATACCCTACTAACATACCCTACCACCATACCCTACTACCATAGCCTACTACCATACTACGTCTACTACCATACCCTACTACCATACCCTACTACCATACCCTACTACAATACCCTACCACCATACCCTACTACCATACACTACTACCATACCCTAGCACCATACCCTACTACCATACCCTACCACCATACCCTACCACCATACCCTACTACCATACCCTACTACCATACCCTACCACCATACCCTACTACCATACCCTACTACCATACCCTACTACCATACCCTACTACCATACCCCACGACCATTCCCTACTACCATACTACATCTACTAACATACCCTACTACCATACTACGTCTACTACCATACCCTACTACCATACTACGTCTACTACCATACTCTACTACCATACCCTACTACCATACCCTACTACCATACCCTACTACCATACCCTACTACCATATCCTACCACCATACCCTACTACCATACTCTACTACCATACCCTACTACCATACCCTACTACCATACCCTACTACCATACTACGTCTACTACCATACCCTACTACCATACCCTACCACCATACCCTACTACCATACCCTACTACCATACTACGTCTACTACCATACCCTACTACCTTACCCTACTACCATACCCTACTACCATATCCTGCCACCATACCCTACTACCATACTACGTCTACTACCATACCCTACTACCATACTACGTCTACTACCATACCCTACTACCATATTACGTCTACTACCATACCCTACTACCATACCCTACTAACATACCCTACCACCATACCCTACTACCATAGCCTACTTCCATACTACGTCTACTACCATACCCTACTACCATACCCTACTACCATACCCTACTACAATACCCTACTACCATACCCTCCTACCATACCCTACTACCATACCCTACTACCATACCCTATCACCATACCCTACTACCATACCCTACTACCATACTCTACCACCATACCCTACTACCATACCCTACTACCATACCCTATCACCATACCCTACTACCATACCCTACCACCATACCCTACTACCATACCCTACTACCATACCCTACCACCATACCCTTCTACCATACCCTACTACCATACTCTACCACCATACCCTACTACCATACCCTACTACCATACCCTACTACCATATCCTGCCACCATACCCTACTACCATACCCTACTACCATACCCTACCACCATACCCTACTACCATACCCTACTACCATACCCTACTACCATACCCTACTACCATACCCTACGACCATACCCTACGACCATACCCTACTACCATACTACATCTACTAACATACCCTACTACCATACTACGTCTACTACCATACCCTACTACCATACTACGTCTACTACCATACTCTACTACCATACCCTACTACCATACCCTACTACCATACCCTACTACCATACCCTACTACCATATCCTACCACCATACCCTACTACCATACTCTACTACCATACCCTACTACCATACCCTACTACCATACCCTACTACCATACTACGTCTACTACCATACCCTACTACCATACCCTACCAACATACCCTACTACCATACCCTACTACCATACTACGTCTACTACCATACCCTACTACCATACCCTACTACCATACCCTACTACCATATCCTGCCACCATACCCTACTACCATACCCTACTACCATACCCTACCACCATACTCTACTATCATACCCTACTACCACATTACGTCTACTACCATACCCTACTACCATACCCTCTCAACATACCCTACTACCATACTACGTCTACTACCATACCCTACTACCATACCCTATCACCATACCCTACTACCATACCCTATCACCATACCCTACCACCATACCCTACTACCATACCCTACCATCATACCCTACTACCATACCCTACCATCATACCCTACTACCATACCCTACCACAATACCCTACTACCATACTACACCTACTACCATACCCTACTACCATACCCTACTACCATACCCTACCACCATACCCTACTACCATACCCTACTACCATACTACGTCTACTACCATACCCTACTACCATGCCCTACTACCATACCCTACAACCATACCCTACTACCATACCCTACTACCATACTACGTCTACTACCATACCCTACTACCATACCCTACTACCATACCCTACTACCATGCCCTACTACCATACCCTACAACCATACCCTACCACCATACCCTACCACCATACCCTACCACCATACCACGTCTACCACCATACCCTACTACCATACCCTACTACCATACCCTACCATCATACCCTACTACCATACCCTACCATCATACCCTACTACCATACCCTACCATCATACCCTACTACCATACCCTACCACAATACCCTACTACCATACTACACCTACTACCATACCCTACTACCATACCCTACTACCATACCCTACTACCATACCCTACTACCACACCCTACTACCATACCCTACCACCATACCCTACTACCATACCCTACTACCATACCCTTCTACCATACCCTACTACCATACGTCTACTACCATACCCTACTACCATACTACGTCTACTACCATACCCTACTACCATACTACGTCTACTACCATACCCTACTACCATACCCTACTACCATACCCTACTACCATACCCTATTACCATACTACGTCTACTACCATACCCTACTACCATACCCTACCGCCATACCCTACTATCATACCCTACTACCATACTACGTCTACTACCATACCCTACTACCATACCCTACTACCATACCCTACTACCATATCCTACCACCATACCCTACTACCATACTCTACTACCATACCCTACTACCATACCCTACTAACATACCCTACTACCATACTACGTCTACTACCATACCCTACTACCATACCCTACCACCATACCCTACTACAATACCCTACTACCATACTACGTCTACTACCATACCCTACTACCATACCCTACTACCATATCCTGCCACCATACCCTACTACCATACCCTACTACCATACCCTACCACCATACTCTACTATCATACCCTACTACCACATTACGTCTACTACCATACCCTACTACCATACCCTCTCAACATACCCTACTACCATACTACGTCTACTACCATACCCTACTACCATACCCTATCACCATACCCTACTACCATACCCTATCACCATACCCTACCACCATACCCTACTACCATACCCTACCATCATACCCTACTACCATACCCTACCATCATACCCTACTACCATACCCTACCACAATACCCTACTACCATACTACACCTACTACCATACCCTACTACCATACCCTACTACCATACCCTACCACCATACCCTACTACCATACCCTACTACCATACTACGTCTACTACCATACCCTACTACCATACCCTACTACCATACCCTACTACCATACCCTGTCAACATACCCTACTACCATACTACGTCTACTACCATACCCTACTACCATACCCTATCACCATACCCTACTACCATACTACGTCTACTACCAAACTCTACTACCATACCCTATCACCATACCCTACTACCAAACCCTATCACCATACCCTACCACCATACCCTACTACCATACCCTACCATCATACCCTACTACCATACCCTACTACCATACCCTACTACCATACCCTACTACCATATCCTGCCACCATACCCTACTACCATACCCTACTACCATACCCTACCACCATACTCTACTATCATACCCTACTACCACATTACGTCTACTACCATACCCTACTACCATACCCTCTCAACATACCCTACTACCATACTACGTCTACTACCATACCCTACTACCATACCCTATCACCATACCCTACTACCATACCCTATCACCATACCCTACCACCATACCCTACTACCATACCCTACCATCATACCCTACTACCATACCCTACCATCATACCCTACTACCATACCCTACCACAATACCCTATTACCATACTACACCTACTACCATACCCTACTACCATACCCTACTACCATACCCTACCACCATACCCTACTACCATACCCTACTACCATACTACGTCTACTACCATACCCTACTACCATGCCCTACTACCATACCCTACAACCATATCCTGCCACTATACCCTACTACCATACCCTACTACCATACCCTACCACCAAAGTCTACTATCATACCCTACTACCACATTGCGTCTACTACCATACCCTACTACCATACCCTATCAACATACCCTACTACCATACTACGTCTACTACCATACCCTGCTACCATACCCTATCACCATACCCTACTACCATACTACGTCTACTACCAAACTCTACTACCATACCCTATCACCATACCCTACTACCAAACCCTATCACCATACCCTACCACCATACCCTACTACCATACCCTACCATCATACCCTACTACCATACCCTACCATCATACCCTACTACCATACCCTACCACAATACCCTACTACCATACTACACCTACTACCATACCCTACTACCATACCCTACTACCATACCCTACTACCATACCCTACTACCACACCCTACTACCATACCCTACCACCATACCCTACTACCATACCCTACTACCATACCCTTCTACCATACCCTACTACCATACGTCTACTACCATACCCTACTACCATACTACGTCTACTACCGTACCCTACTACCATACTACGTCTACTACCATACCCTACTACCATACCCTACTACCATACCCTACTACCATACCCTATTACCATACTACGTCTACTACCATACCCTACTACCATACTCTACTACCATACCCTACTACCATACTCTACTACCATACCCTACTACCATACCCTACTACCATACCCTACTACTATACCCTACTACCATACCCTACTACCATACTCTACTACCATACTCTACTACCATACCCTACTACCATACCCTACTACCATACCCTACTACCATACCCTACTACCATACCCTATTACCATACCCTACTACCATACCCTACTACCATACCCTACTACCATACCCTACTACCATACCCTATTACCATACTACGTCTACTACCATACCCTACTACCATACTCTACTACCATACCCTACTACCATACCCTACTACCATACCCTACTACCATACCCTACTACCATACCCTACTACCATACCCTATTACCATACTACGTCTACTACCATACCCTACTACCATACTCTACCACCATACCCTACTACCATACTCTACTACCATACCCTACTACCATACCCTACTAACATACCCTACTACCATACTACGTCTACTACCATACCCTACTACCATACCCTACCACCATACCCTACTACAATACCCTACTACCATACTACGTCTACTACCATACCCTACTACCATACCCTACTACCATACCCTACTACCATATCCTGCCACCATACCCTACTACCATACCCTACTACCATACCCTACCACCATACTCTACTATCATACCCTACTACCACATTACGTCTACTACCATACCCTACTACCATACCCTCTCAACATACCCTACTACCATACTACGTCTACTACCATACCCTACTACCATACCCTATCACCATACCCTACTACCATACCCTATCACCATACCCTACCACCATACCCTACTACCATACCCTACCATCATACCCTACTACCATACCCTACCATCATACCCTACTACCATACCCTACCACAATACCCTACTACCATACTACACCTACTACCATACCCTACTACCATACCCTACTACCATACCCTACCACCATACCCTACTACCATACCCTACCACCATACCCTACCACCATACCCTACTACCATACCCTACTACCATACCCTACCACAATACCCTACTACCATACTACACCTACTACCATACCCTACCACCATACTCTACTATCATACCCTACTACCATACCCTATCACCATACCCTACTACCATACCCTATCACCATACCCTACCACCATACCCTACTACCATACCCTACCATCATACCCTACTACCATACCCTACCATCATACCCTACTACCATACCCTACCACAATACCCTACTACCATACTACACCTACTACCATACCCTACTACCATACCCTACTACCATACCCTACCACCATACCCTACCACCATACCCTACTACCATACCCTACTACCATACCCTACCACCATACTCTACTATCATACCCTACTACCACATTGCGTCTACTACCATACCCTACTACCATACCCTGTCAACATACCCTACTACCATACTACGTCTACTACCATACCCTACTACCATACCCTATCACCATACCCTACTACCATACTACGTCTACTACCAAACTCTACTACCATACCCTATCACCATACCCTACTACCAAACCCTATCACCATACCCTACCACCATACCCTACTACCATACCCTACCATCATACCCTACTACCATACCCTACCATCATACCCTACTACCATACCCTACCACAATACCCTACTACCATACTACACCTACTACCATACCCTACTACCATACCCTACTACCATACCCTACTACCATACCCTACTACCATACCCTACTACCATACCCTACTACCACACCCTACTACCATACCCTACCACCATACCCTACTACCATACCCTACTACCATACCCTTCTACCATACCCTACTACCATACGTCTACTACCATACCCTACTACCATACTACGTCTACTACCATACCCTACTACCAAACTACGTCTACTACCATACCCTACTACCATACCCTACTACCATACCCTTCTACCATACCCTATTACCATACTACGTCTACTCCCATACCCTGCTACCATACCCTGCTACCATACCCTACCACCATACCCTACTACCATACCCTACTACCATACCCTACCACCATATCCTACTACCATACTACGTCTACTACCATACCCTACTACCATACTACGTCTACTACCATATTACGTCTACTACCATACCCTACCACCATACCCTACTACCATACCCTACTACCATACCCTACTACATACTACGTCTACTACCATACCCTACCACCATACTACGTCTACTACTATACTACATTTACTACCATACCCTACCACCATACTACGTCTACTACCATACTACGTCTACTACCATACCCTACTACCATACCCTACCACCATACCCTACTACCATACTACGTCTACTACCATACTACGTCTACTACCATAACCTACTACCATACCCTGCTACCATACCCTACTACCATACCCTGCTACCATACCCTACTACCATACCCTACTACCATACCCTACTACCATACCCTACTACCATACCCTACTACCATACTACGTCTACTACCATACTACGTCTACTACCATACCCTACCACCATACTACGTCTACTACTATACTACATTTACTACCATACCCTACCACCATACTACGTCTACTACCATACTACGTCTACTACCATAACCTACTACCATACCCTACTACCATACCCTACTACCATACCCTGCTACCATACCCTACTACCATACCCTACTACCATACCCTACTACCATACCCTACTACCATACCCTACTACCATACCCTACCACCATACCCTACTACCATACCCTACTACCATACCCTCCTACCATACCCTACTACCATACCCTACCACCATACCCTACTACTATACCCTACTACCATACCCTACTACCATACCCTACCACCATACCCTACCACCATACTCTACTACCATACCCTACTACCATACCCTACTACCATACCCTACCACCATACTCTACTACCATACCCTACTACCATACCCTACTACCATACCATACCCTACTACCATACCCTACTACCATACCCTACTACCATACCCTATTACCATACCCTACTACCATACCCTACAACCATACCCTACTACCATACCCTACTACCATACCCTACCACCATACCCTACTACCATACCCTACCACCATACCCTACCACCATACCCTACCACCATACCCTACTACCATACCCTACTACCATACCCTACTACCATACCCTACTACCATACCCTACTACGATACCCTACTACCATACCCTACCACCATACCCTACTACCATACCCTACCACCATACCCTACTACCATACCCTACTACCTTAACCTACTACCATACCATACTACCATACCCTACCACCATACCCTACTACCATACCCTACTACCATACCCTACTACCATTCCCTACTACCATACCCTATCACCATACCCTACTACCATACCCTACTACCATACCCTACTACCATACCCTACTACCATACCCTACTACCATACCCTACCACCATACCCTACTACCATACCCTACTACCATACCCTACCACCATACCCTACTACCATACTACGTCTACTACCATACCCTACCACCATACCCTACTACCATACTACGTCTACTACCATACCCTACTACCAAACCCTACCACCATACCCTACAACCAAACCCTACTACCATACCCTACCACCATACCCTACAACCATACCCTGCCACCACACCCTACTACCATACCCTACTACCATACCCTACTACCATACCCTACCACCATAACCTACAACCATACCCTACCACCATACCCTACTACCATACCCTACTACCATACCCTAATACCAGACCCTACCACCATACCCTACCACCATACCCTACTACCATACCCTGCCACCATACCCTACTACCATACTATGTCTACTACCATACCCTACTACCATACCCTACCACCATAACCTACTACCAAACCCTACTACCATACCCTACTACCATAACCTACTACCATACCCTACCACCATACCACGTCTACCACCATACCCTACCACCATACCCTACTACCATACCCTACCACCATACCCTACTACCATACCCTACTACCATACCCTACTACCATACCCTACCACCATACTACGTCTACCACCATACCCTACTACCAAACCCTACTACCATACCCTACTACCATACCCTACTACCATACCCTACCACCATACTCTACTACCATACCCTACTACCATACCCTACTACCATACCATACCCTACTACCATACCCTACTACCATACCCTACTACCATACCCTACTACCATACCCTACCACCATACCCTACCACCATACCCTACTACCATACCCTACTACCATACCCTACTACCATACCCTACCACCATACCCTACTACCATACCCTACTACCATACCCTACCACCATACCCTACTACCATACCCTACTACCGTACCCTACTACCATACCCTACCACCATACCCTACTACCATACCCTACTACCATACCCTTCTACCATACCCTACTACCATACCCTACTACCATACCCTACCACCATACCCTACTACCATACCTTACTCCATACCCTACTACCATACCCTACCACGATACCCTACTACCATACCCTACCACCATACCCTACTACCATACCCTACCACCATACCCTACTACCATACACTACTACCTTAACCTACTACCATACCATACTACCATACCCTACCACCATACCCTACTACCATACCCTACTACCATACCCTACTACCATACCCTACTACCATACCCTATCACCATACCCTACTACCATACCCTACTACCATACCCTACTACCATACCCTACTACCGTACCCTACTACTGTACCCTACTACCATACCCTACCACCATACCCTACTACCATACCCTACTACCATACCCTACCACCATACCCTACTACCATACTACGTCTACTACCATACCCTACCACCATACAGTACTACCATACTACGTCTACCACCATACCCTACAACCAAACCCTACTACCATACCCTACCACCATACCCTACTACCATACTACGTCTACTACCATACCCTACTACCAAACCCTACCACCATACCCTACAACCAAACCCTACTACCATACCCTACCAATATACCCTACAACCATACCCTACCACCACATCCTACTACCATACCCTACTACCATACCCTACTACCATACCCTACCACCATACCCTACTACCATACCCTACCACCATACCCTACTACCAGACCCTACTACCATACCCTAATACCATACCCTACCACCATACCCTACCACCATACCCTACTACCATACCCTACCACCATACCCTACTACCATACTATGTCTACTACCATACCCTACTACCATACCCTACCACCATAACCTACTACCAAACCCTACTACCATACCCTACTACCATAACCTACTACCATACCCTACCACCATACCACGTCTACCACCATACCCTACCACCATACCCTACTACCAAACCCTACCACCATACCCTACTACCATACCCTACTACCATACCCTACTACTATACCCTACCACCATACTACGTCTACCACCATACCCTACTACCAAACCCTACTACCATACCCTACTACCATACACTACTACCATACCCTACCACCATACCACGTCTACCACCATACCCTACTACCATACCCTACCACCATACCCTACTGCCATACCCTACCACCATACCCTACCACCATACCCTACTACCATACCCTACTACCATACCCTACTACCCTACCCTACCACCATACTACGTCTACCACCATACCCTACTACCAAACCCTACTACCATACCCTACTACCATACACTACTACCATACCCTACCACCATACGACGTCTACCACCATACCCTACTACCATACCCTACCGCCATACCCTACTACCATACACTACTACCATACCCTACCACCATACCACGTCTACCACCATACCCTACTACCATACCCTACCACCATACCCTACTACCATACCCTACTACCATACCCTACCACCATACCCTACTACCATACCCTACTACCAAACCATACTACCATACCCTACTACCATACCCTACCACCATAACCTACTACCAAACCCTAATACCATACCCTACTACCATAACCTACTACCATACCCTACCACCATACCACGTCTACCACCATACCCTACCACCATACCCTACTACCATACCCTACCACCATACCCTACTACCATACCCTACTACCATACCCTACTACCATACCCTACCACCATACTACGTCTACCACCATACCCTACTACCAAACCCTACTACCATACCCTACTACCATACCCTACTACCATACCCTACCACCATACTCTACTACCATACCCTACTACCATACCCTACTACCATACCATACCCTACTACCATACCCTACTACCATACCCTACTACCATACCCTACCACCATACCCTACCACCATACCCTACCACCATACCCTACTACCATACCCTACTACCATACCCTACTACCATACTACGTCTACTACTACCCTACCACCATACCCTACTACCATACTACGTCTACTACCATACCCTACTACCAAACCCTACCACCATACCCTACAACCAAACCCTACTACCATACCCTACCACCATACCCTACAACCATACCCTGCCACCACACCCTACTACCATACCCTACTACCATACCCTACTACCATACCCTACCACCATAACCTACAACCATACCCTACCACCATACCCTACTACCATACCCTACTACCATACCCTAATACCAGACCCTACCACCATACCCTGCCACCATACCCTACTACCATACTATGTCTACTTCCATACCCTACTACCATACCCTACCACCATAACCTACTACCAAACCCTACTACCATACCCTACTACCATAACCTACTACCATACCCTACCACCATACCACGTCTACCACCATACCCTACCACCATACCCTACTACCATACCCTACCACCATACCCTACTACCATACTCTACTACCATACCCTACTACCATACCCTACCACCATACTACGTCTACCACCATACCCTACTACCAAACCCTACTACCATACCCTACTACCATACCCTACTACCATACCCTACCACCATACTCTACTACCATACCCTACTACCATACCCTACTACCATACCATACCCTACTACCATACCCTACTACCATACCCTACTACCATACCCTACTACCATACCCTACCACCATACCCTACCACCATACCCTACCACCATACCCTACTACCATACCCTACTACCATACCCTACTACCATACCCTACCACCATACCCTACTACCATACCCTACTACCATACCCTACCACCATACCCTACTACCATACCCTACTACCGTACCCTACTACCATACCCTACCACCATACCCTACTACCATACCCTACTACCATACCCTTCTACCATACCCTACTAACATACCCTACTACCATACCCTACCACCATACCCTACTACCATACCCTACTACCATACCCTACTACCACACCATACCCTACTACCATACCCTACTACCATACCCTACTACCATACCCTACTACCATACCCTACCACCATACCCTACCACCATACCCTACCACCATACCCTTCTACCATACCCTACTAACATACCCTACTACCATACCCTACCACCATACCCTACTACCATACCCTACTACCATACCCTACTACCACACCATACCCTACTACCATACCCTACTACCATACCCTACTACCATACCCTACCACGATACCCTACTACCATACCCTACCACCATACCCTACTACCATACCCTACCACCATACCCTACTACCATACACTACTACCTTAACCTACCACCATACCCTACTACCATACCCTACTACCATACCCTACTACCATACCCTACTACCGTACCCTACTACTGTACCCTACTACCATACCCTACCACTATACCCTACTACCATACCCTACTACCATACCCTACCACCATACCCTACTACCATACCCTACTACCATACTACGTCTACTACCATACCCTACCACCATACAGTACTACCATACTACGTCTACCACCATACCCTACAACCAAACCCTACTACCATACCCTACCACCATACCCTACTACCATACTACGTCTACTACCATACCCTACTACCAAACCCTACCACCATACCCTACAACCAAACCCTACTACCATACCCTACCACCATACCCTACAACCATACCCTACCACCACACCCTACTACCATACCATACTACCATACCCTACTACCATACCCTACCACCATACCCTACTACCATACCCTACCACCATACCCTACTACCATACCCTACTACCATACCCTAATACCATACCCTACCACCATACCCTACCACCATACCCTACTACCATACCCTACCACCATACCCTACTACCATACTATGTCTACTACCATACCCTACTACCATACCCTACCACCATAACCTACTACCAAACCCTACTACCATACCCTACTACCATAACCTACTACCATACCCTACCACCATACCCTACTACCATACCCTACTACCATACCCTAATACCATACCCTACCACCATACCCTACCACCATTCCCTACTACCATACCCTACCACCATACCCTACTACCATACTATGTCTACTACCATACCCTACTACCATACCCTACCACCATAACCTACTACCAAACCCTACTACCATACCCTACTACCATAACCTACTACCATACCCTACCACCATACCACGTCTACCACCATACCCTACCACCATACCCTACTACCAAACCCTACCACCATACCCTACTACCATACCCTACTACCATACCCTACTACTATACCCTACCACCATACTACGTCTACCACCATACCCTACTACCAAACCCTACTACCATACCCTACTACCATACACTACTACCATACCCTACCACCATACCACGTCTACCACCATACCCTACTACCATACCCTACCACCATACCCTACTGCCATACCCTACTACCATACCCTACCACCATACCCTACTACCATACCCTACTACCATACCCTACTACCCTACCCTACCACCATACTACGTCTACCACCATACCCTACTACCAAACCCTACTACCATACCCTACTACCATACACTACTACCATACCCTACCACCATACGACGTCTACCACCATACCCTACTACCATACCCTACCGCCATACCCTACTACCATACACTACTACCATACCCTACCACCATACCACGTCTACCACCATACCCTACTACCATACCCTACCACCATACCCTACTACCATACCCTACTACCATACCCTACCACCATACCCTACTACCATACCCTACTACCAAACCATACTACCATACCCTACTACCATACCCTACCACCATAACCTACTACCAAACCCTAATACCATACCCTACTACCATAACCTACTACCATACCCTACCACCATACCACGTCTACCACCATACCCTACCACCATACCCTACTACCATACCCTACCACCATACCCTACTACCATACCCTACTACCATACCCTACTACCATACCCTACCACCATACTACGTCTACCACCATACCCTACTACCAAACCCTACTACCATACCCTACTACCATACCCTACTACCATACCCTACCACCATACTCTACTACCATACCCTACTACCATACCCTACTACCATACCATACCCTACTACCATACCCTACTACCATACCCTACTACCATACACTACCACCATACCCTACCACCATACCCTACCACCATACCCTACTACCATACCCTACTACCATACCCTACTACCATACTACGTCTACTACCATACCCTACCACCATACCCTACTACCATACTACGTCTACTACCATACCCTACTACCAAACCCTACCACCATACCCTACAACCAAACCCTACTACCATACCCTACCACCATACCCTACAACCATACCCTGCCACCACACCCTACTACCATACCCTACTACCATACCCTACTACCATACCCTACCACCATAACCTACAACCATACCCTACCACCATACCCTACTACCATACCCTACTACCATACCCTAATACCAGACCCTACCACCATACCCTACCACCATACCCTACTACCATACCCTGCCACCATACCCTACTACCATACTATGTCTACTACCATACCCTACTACCATACCCTACCACCATAACCTACTACCAAACCCTACTACCATACCCTACTACCATAACCTACTACCATACCCTACCACCATACCACGTCTACCACCATACCCTACCACCATACCCTACTACCATACCCTACCACCATACCCTACTACCATACTCTACTACCATACCCTACTACCATACCCTACCACCATACTACGTCTACCACCATACCCTACTACCAAACCCTACTACCATACCCTACTACCATACCCTACTACCATACCCTACCACCATACTCTACTACCATACCCTACTACCATACCCTACTACCATACCATACCCTACTACCATACCCTACTACCATACCCTACTACCATACCCTACTACCATACCCTACCACCATACCCTACCACCATACCCTACCACCATACCCTACTACCATACCCTACTACCATACCCTACTACCATACCCTACCACCATACCCTACTACCATACCCTACTACCATACCCTACCACCATACCCTACTACCATACCCTACTACCGTACCCTACTACCATACCCTACCACCATACCCTACTACCATACCCTACTACCATACCCTTCTACCATACCCTACTACCATACCCTACTACCATACCCTACCACCATACCCTACTACCATACCCTACTACCATACCCTACTACCACACCATACCCTACTACCATACCCTACTACCATACCCTACTACCATACCCTACCACGATACCCTACTACCATACCCTACCACCATACCCTACTACCATACCCTACCACCATACCCTACTACCATACACTACTACCTTAACCTACTACCATACCATACTACCATACCCTACCACCATACCCTACTACCATACCCTACTACCATACCCTACTACCATACCCTACTACCATACCCTATCACCATACCCTACTACCATACCCTACTACCATACCCTACTACCATACCCTACTACAGTACCCTACTACTGTACCCTACTACCATACCCTACCACCATACCCTACTACCATACCCTACTACCATACCCTACCACCATACCCTACTACCATACCCTACTACCATACTACGTCTACTACCATACCCTACCACCATACAGTACTACCATACTTTGTCTACCACCATACCCTACAACCAAACCCTACTACCATACCCTACCACCATACCCTACTACCATACTACGTCTACTACCATACCCTACTACCAAACCCTACCACCATACCCTACAACCAAACCCTACTACCATACCCTACCACCATACCCTACAACCATACCCTACCACCACACCCTACTACCATACCATACTACCATACCCTACTACCATACCCTACCACCATACCCTACTACCATACCCTACCACCATACCCTACTACCATACCCTACTACCATACCCTAATACCATACCCTACCACCATACCCTACCACCATACCCTACTACCATACCCTACCACCATACCCTACTACCATACTATGTCTACTACCATACCCTACTACCATACCCTACCACCATAACCTACTACCAAACCCTACTACCATACCCTACTACCATAACCTACTACCATACCCTACCACCATACCACGTCTACCACCATACCCTACCACCATACCCTACTACCAAACCCTACCACCATACCCTACTACCATACCCTACTACCATACCCTACTACTATACCCTACCACCATACTACGTCTACCACCATACCCTACTACCAAACCCTACTACCATACCCTACTACCATACACTACTACCATACCCTACCACCATACCACGTCTACCACCATACCCTACTACCATACCCTACCACCATACCCTACTGCCATACCCTACTACCATACCCTACCACCATACCCTACTACCATACCCTACTACCATACCCTACTACCCTACCCTACCACCATACTACGTCTACCACCATACCCTACTACCAAACCCTACTACCATACCCTACTACCATACACTACTACCATACCCTACCACCATACGACGTCTACCACCATACCCTACTACCATACCCTACCGCCATACCCTACTACCATACACTACTACCATACCCTACCACCATACCACGTCTACCACCATACCCTACTACCATACCCTACCACCATACCCTACTACCATACCCTACTACCATACCCTACCACCATACCCTACTACCATACCCTACTACCAAACCATACTACCATACCCTACTACCATACCCTACCACCATAACCTACTACCAAACCCTAATACCATACCCTACTACCATAACCTACTACCATACCCTACCACCATACCACGTCTACCACCATACCCTACCACCATACCCTACTACCATACCCTACCACCATACCCTACTACCATACCCTACTACCATACCCTACTACCATACCCTACCACCATACTACGTCTACCACCATACCCTACTACCAAACCCTACTACCATACCCTACTACCATACCCTACTACCATACCCTACCACCATACTCTACTACCATACCCTACTACCATACCCTACTACCATACCATACCCTACTACCATACCCTACTACCATACCCTACTACCATACCCTACCACCATACCCTACCACCATACCCTACCACCATACCCTACTACCATACCCTACTACCATACCCTACTACCATACCCTACCACCATACCCTACTACCATACCCTACTACCATACCCTACTACCATACCCTACCACCATACCCTACTACCATACCCTACTACCGTACCCTACTACCATACCCTACCACCATACCCTACTACCATACCCTACTACCATACCCTTCTACCATACCCTACTACCATACCCTACTACCATTCCCTACCACCATACCCTACTACCATACCCTACTACCATACCCTACTACCATACCATACCCTACTACCATACCCTACTACCATACCCTACTACCAGACCCTACTACCATACCCTACCACGATACCCTACTACCATACCCTACCACCATACCCTACTACCATACCCTACCACCATACCCTACTACCATACCCTACTACCTTAACCTACTACCATACCATACTACCATACCCTACCACCATACCCTACTACCATACCCTACTACCATACCCTACTACCATACCCTATCACCATACCCTACTACCATACCCTACTACCATACCCTACTACCATACCCTACTACTGTACCCTACTACCATACCCTACTACCATACCCTACCACCATGCCCTACTACCATACCCTACTACCATACCCTACCACCATACCCTACTACCATACCCTACTACCATACTACGTCTACTACCATACCCTACCACCATACAGTACTACCATACTACGTCTACTACCATACCCTACTACCAAACCCTACCACCATACCCTACAACCAAACCCTACTACCATACCCTACCACCATACCCTACTACCATACTATGTCTACTACCATACCCTACTACCAAACCCTACCACCATACCCTACAACCAAACCCTACTACCATACCCTACCACCATACCCTACAACCATACCCTACCACCACACCCTACTACCATACCCTACTACCATACCCTACTACCATACCCTACCACCATACCCTACTACCATACCCTACCACCATACCCTACTACCATACCCTACTACCATACCCTAATACCATACCCTACCACCATACCCTACCACCATACCCTACTACCATACCCTACCACCATACCCTACTACCATACTATGTCTACTACCATACCCTACTACCATACCCTACCACCATAACCTACTACCAAACCCTACTACCATACTCTACTACCATAACCTACTACCATACCCTACCACCATACCACGTCTACCACCATACCCTACCACCATACCCTACTACCAAACCCTACCACCATACCCTACTACCATACCCTACTACCATACCCTACTACCATACCCTACCACCATACTACGTCTACCACCATACCCTACTACCAAACCCTACTACCATACCCTACTACCATACACTACTACCATACCCTACCACCATACCACGTCTACCACCATACCCTACTACCATACCCTACCACCAAACCCTACTGCCATACCCTACTACCATACCCTACCACCATACCCTACTACCATACCCTACTACCATACCCTACTACCCTACCCTACCACCATACTACGTCTACCACCATACCCTACACCAAACCCTACTACCATACCCTACTACCATACACTACTACCATACCCTACCACCATACGACGTCTACCACCATACCCTACTACCATACCCTACCGCCATACCCTACTACCATACACTACTACCATACCCTACCACCATACCACGTCTACCACCATACCCTACTACCATACCCTACCACCATACCCTACTACCATACCCTACTACCATACCCTACCACCATACCCTACTACCATACCCTACTACCAAACCATACTACCATACCCTACTACCATACCCTACTACCATACCCTACCACCATACCCTACTACCATACCCTACTACCATACACTACCACAATACTATTTCTAATACCATACCCTACTACCATACCCTACTACCATACCCAACTACCATACCCAACTACCATACCCTACTATCATACCCTACTACCATACCCTACTACCATACCCTACTACCATACTACGTCTACTACCATACCCTACTACCATACCCTACTACCATACCCTACCACCATACCCTACTACCATACCCTACTACCATACCATACTACCATACCCTACTACCATACCTTACTACCATACTACGTCTACTACCATACCCTACTACCATACCCTACCACCATACCCTACTACCATACCCTACTACCATACCTTACTACCATACCCTACTACCATACCCTATCACCATACCCTACTACCATACCCTACTACCATACCCTACCACCATACCCTACTAACATACCCTACTACCATACCCTACTACCATACCCTACTACCATACCCTACCACCATACCCTACTACCATACCCTACTACCATACCCTACCACCATACCCTACTACCATACCCTACTACCATACCCTACTACCATACCCTACCACCATACCATACTACCATACCCTACTACCATACCCTACTACCATACCCTACCACCATACCCTACTACCATACCCTACTACCATACCCTACCACCATACCCTACAACCATACCCTACTACCATACTACGTCTACTACCATACCCTACCACCATACCCTACTACCATACTACGTCTACTACCATACCCTACTACCATACCCTACCACCATACCCTACTACCATACCCTACTACCATACCCTACCACCATACCCTACTACCATACCCTACAACCATACCCTACCACCATACCCTACTACCATACCCTACTACCATACCCTACTACCATACCCTACCACCATACCCTACTACCATACCCTACCACCATTCTACGTCTACCACCATACCCTACCACCATACCCTACTACCATACTACGTCTACTACCATACCCTACTACCATACCCTACCACCATACCCTACCACCATACCCTACTACCATACCCTACTACCATACCCTACCACCATACTACGTCTACCACCATACCCTACCACCATACCCTACTACCATACCCTACCACCATACCCTACCACCATACTATGTCTACTACCATACCCTACTACCATACCCTACTACCCTACCCTAATACCATACCCTACTACCATATCCTACTACCATACCCTACTACCATACCCTACTACCATACCCTACTACCATACCCTACTACCATACCCTACTACCATACCCTACTACCATACCCTACTACCATACCCTACCACCATACCCTACCACCATACTATGTCTACTACCATAACCTACTACCATACCCTACTACCATACCCTAATACCATACCCTACTACCATATCCTACTACCATACCCTACTACCATACCCTACTACCATACCCTACTACCATTCCCTACTACCATACCCTAATACCATACCCTACTACCATATCCTACTACCATACCCTACTACCATACCCTACCACCATACCCTACCACCATACCCTACTACCATATCCTACTACCATACTCTACTACCATACCCTACCACCATACCCTACCACCATACCCTACTACCATACCCTACTACCATACCCTACTACCATACCCTACTACCATACCCTACTACCATACCCTACTACCATACCCTACCACCATACCCTACTACCATACTACGTCTACTACCATACCCTACTACCATACCCTACTTCCATACCCTACTACCATACCCTACTACCATACCCTACTACCATACCATACTACCATACCCTACTGCCATACCCTACTACCATACTACGTCTACTACCATACCCTACTACCATACTCTACTACCATACCCTACTACCATACCCTACTACCATACCCTACCACCATACCCTACTACCATACCCTACTACCATACCCTACTACCATACCATACCACCATACCCTACTACCATACCCTACTACCATACCCTACCACCATACCCTACTACCATACCCTACCACCATACCCTACCACCATTCCCTACCACCATACCCTACCACCATACCCTACCACCATACCCTACTGCCATACCCTACTACCATACCCTACTACCATACCCTACTACCATACTACGTCTACTACCATACCCTACTACCATACCCTACCACCATACCCTACTACCATACCCTACTACCATACCCTACCACCATACCCTACTACCATACCCTACAACCATACCCTACCACCATACCCTACTACCATACCCTACTACCATACCCTACTACCATACCCTACCACCATACCCTACTACCATACCCTACCACCATTCTACATCTACCACCATACCCTACCACCATACCCTACTACCATACTACGTCTACTACCATACCCTACTACCATACCCTACCACCATACCCTACCACCATACCCTACTACCATACCCTACTACCACACCCTACCACCATACTACGTCTACCACCATACCCTACCACCATACCCTACTACCATACCCTACCACCATACCCTACCACCATACTATGTCTACTACCATACCCTACTACCATACCCTACTACCCTACCCTAATACCATACCCTACTACCATATCCTACTACCATACCCTACTACCATACCCTACTACCATACCCTACTACCATACCCTACTACCATACCCTACTACCATACCCTACTACCATACCCTACCACCATACCCTACCACCATACTATGTCTACTACCATAACCTACTACCATACCCTACTACCATACCCTAATACCATACCCTACTACCATATCCTACTACCATACCCTACTACCATACCCTACTACCATACCCTACTACCATACCCTACTACCATACCCTAATACCATACCCTACTACCATATCCTACTACCATACCCTACTACCATACCCTACCACCATACTCTACCACCATACCCTACTACCATATCCTACTACCATACTACTACCATACCCTACCACCATACCCTACCACCATACCCTACTACCATACCCTACTACCATACCCTACTACCATACCCTACTACCATACCCTACTACCATACCCTACCACCATACCCTACTACCATACTACGTCTACTACCATACCCTACTACCATACCCTACTTCCATACCCTACTACCATACCCTACTACCATACCCTACTACCATACCATACTACCATACCCTACTACCATACCCTACTACCATACTACGTCTACTACCATACCCTACTACCATACTCTACTACCATACACTACTACCATACCCTACTACCATACCCTACCACCATACCCTACTACCATACCCTACTACCATACCCTACTACCATACCATACCACCATACCCTACTACCATACCCTACTACCATACCCTACCACCATACCCTACTACCATACCCTACCACCATACCCTACCACCATTCCCTACCACCATACCCTACCACCATACCCTACCACCATACCCTACTGCCATACCCTACTACCATACCCTACTACCATACCCTACTACCATACTACTTCTACTACCATACACTACTACCATACCCTACCACCATACCCTACCACCATACCCTACCACCATACCCTACCACCATACCCTACTACCATACCCTACTACCATACCCTACTACCATACCCTACTACCATACCCTACTACCATACTACGTCTACTACCATACCCTTCCATAAAGCACTTAAATATTTTGTCTTGCCCATTTACCATCAATATGACACACATACACAATCCATGTTTATATTGTCTCAAGGCTTAAAAATCCTTCTTTAAACCTGTCTCCTCCCCTTCATCTACACTGATTTGAAGTGATATTAACAAGTGACATCAATAAGGGATCATAGCTTTCACCTGGATTCACCTGGTCCGTCTGTCCTGGAAAGAGCAGGTGTCCTTCATGTTTTCTTAATGTTTTCTACACATGTATAGACTTGGGGCCACTCCCAGATCTACAAACTGTATACTAATAACTAAAGGAAACATCAGGATATTCTCTCCGTAATCAAATCTCCAGACATCCCCCCCCCGATGACAGGAAATCAACAGGAGCTGTTTGGACAAATACAACTAACTATATTAAAGCTTGTATAAAACATGTAAGATATTATAGTAATTATCTTTTAATAAATAATTATATAGGGGTTTAAAGAGTTCATTTGAAATCTAAGAGGGATGATGTCTCTTTTCCATGTGATCAGCTGTTTATTGGTTATGATGGTGAGCTAGTATAGATTGGTGCCCGGAGCACTAAATAATAATGGTTGTGATGGGGAGAGGAAGGGGGAGAGACTGACAGAGGGAGAGGAAGGGGGAGAGACTGACAAAGAGGGAGAGGAAGGGGGAGAGACTGACAGAGGGAGAGGAAGGGGGAGAGACTGACAAAGAGGGAGAGGAAGGGGGAGAGACTGACAAAGAGGGAGAGGAAGGGGGAGAGACTGACGAAGAGGGAGAGGAAAGGGGAAAGACCGACGAAGAGGGATTTGAAGGGGGAGAGACTGACGAAGAGGGAGAGGAAGGGGGAGAGACTGACAAAGAGGGAGAGGAATGGGGAGAGACTGACGAAGAGGGAGAGGAAGGGGGAAAGACTGATGAAGAGGTAGTTGAAGGGGGAGAGACTGACAAAGAGGGAGAGGAAGGGGGAGAGACTGACAAAGAGGGAGTTGAAGGGGGAGAGACTGACAAAGAGGGAGAGGAAGGAGGAGAGACTGACAAAGAGGGAGAGGAAAGGGGAGAGACCGACAGAGAGGGAGAGGAAGGGGAGAGACTGACAAAGAGGGAGAGGAAGGGGGAGAGACTCACAGAGAGGGAGAGGAAGGGGAGAGACTGACAAAGAGGGAGAGGAAGGGGAGAAACTGACGAAGAGGGAGAGGAAGGGGGAGAGACTGATGAAGAGGAAGGGGGAGAGACCAACGGAGAGGGAGAGGAAAGGGTAGAGAGACGGAGAGGGAGAGGAAGAGGGAGAGGAAGGGGAGAGAGCAAAGGAGAGGGAGAGGAAGAGGGAGAGACAGACGGAGAGGGAGAGAAAGGGGGAGAGACTCATGAAGAGGGTGAGAGACTGATGAATAGGGAGAGGAAGAGGAGAGACTGATAGAGAGGGAGAGGAAGATGGGAGGCTGATAGAAAGGGAGAGGAAGAGGGGGAGACCGATGGAGAGGGAGAGGAAGAGAGGAGCCCGGGGGAGAGGAAGAGAGGAGAAACTGATGGAGGGGAGAGGAAGGGGGGAGACTGATGGAGAGGGAGAGGACGGGGAGAAACCAACGGAGAAGGAGAGGAAATGGGGGAGACAGACGTAGAGGGAAAGGAAGAGAGAGACTGATGGAGAGGGAGAAGAAGGGGTGGTGTCTGATGGAAGGGGAGTAGAGGGAGAGGAGGGGTGGGAGACCGATAGAAAGGGAGGGAGACATTGGTGGATGTAAAAAAAAATATCTGTAATAGCATTAAGATCAGATTAATTAATTTGAAATTCAGTCGTTTTGCATGACAGCTGGTCCAGCTCTTTCAGAGGTTCTTTGAGAGCTGAGGAGATGAGAGCCTTGTGATGGGAGGCAGACAAAGAAACCATCATATGCAGATTATTGTGGGTTTCACTGGGTCCAGAGGGGAGAGGCTGTAAATGACACATCAACAAACCCCTCGTCCTCCTCTATGGGACGACTGAATCAACTGACACATCAACAAACCCCTCGTCCTCCTCCTCTATGGGACCACTGAATCAACTGACACATCAACAAACCCCTCGTCCTCCTCCTCTATGGGACCACTGAATCAACTGACACATCAACAAACCCCTCGTCCTCCTCCTCTATGGGACCACTGAATCAACTGACACATCAACAAACCCCTCGTCCTCCTCCTCTATGGGACGACTGAATCAACAGACACATCAACAAACCCCTCGTCCTCCTCTAGGGGACGACTGAATCAACAGACACATCAACAAACCCCTCGTCCTCCTCTATGGGACGACTAAATCAACTGACACATCAACAAACCCCTCGTCCTCCTCTATGGGACGACTAAATCAACAGACACATCAACAAACCCCTCGTCCTCCTCTATGGGACGACTAAATCAACTGACACATCAACAAACCCCTCGTCCTCCTCCTCTATGGGACGACTGAATCAACAAACCCCTCGTCCTCCTCCTCTATGGGACGACTAAATCAACTGACACATCAACAAACCCCTCGTCCTCCTCTATGGGACGACTAAATCAACTGACACATCAACAAACCCCTCGTCCTCCTCTATGGGACGACTAAATCAACTGACACATCAACAAACCCCTCGTCCTCCTCCTCTATGGGACGACTAAATCAACTGACACATCAACAAACCCCTCGTCCTCCTCTATGGGACGACTAAATCAACTGACACATCAACAAACCCCTCGTCCTCCTCTATGGGACGACTGAATCAACTGACACATCAACAAACCCCTCGTCCTCCTCTATGGGACGACTGAATCAACTGACACATCAACAAACCCCTCGTCCTCCTCTATGGGACGACTAAATCAACTGACACATCAACAAACCCCTCGTCCTCCTCCTCTAGGGGACGACTAAATCAACTGACACATCAACAAACCCCTCGTCCTCCTCCTCTAGGGGACGACTAAATCAACTGACACATCAACAAACCCCTCGTCCTCCTCCTCTATGGGACGACTAAATCAACAGACACATCAACAAACCCCTCGTCCTCCTCCTCTATGGGACGACTAAATCAACTCACACATCAACAAACCCCTCGTCCTCCTCCTCTGTGGGACGACTAAATCAACTGACACATCAACAAACCCCTCGTCCTCCTCTATGGGACGACTAAATCAACTGACACATCAACAAACCCCTCGTTCTCCTCTATGGGACGACTATATCAACTGACACATCAACAAACCCCTCGTCCTCCTCCTCTATGGGACGACGGTATCAACTGACACATCAACACACAGAGACATAAATACAGAGAAAAACACATTATGTTCATGACACACTGATGCTGCTGGGACCTGAATCTGGCTGGACCCACACTGAGAGAGATGTACAGTACATAGAGAGGAACACTGAGAGAGATGTACAGTACATAGAGAGGAACACTGAGAGAGATGTACAGTACATAGAGAGGGACAGAGAGGGACACTGAGAGAGATGTACAGTACATAGAGAGGGACACTGAGAGAGATGTACAGTACATACAGAGGGGCACTGAGAGAGATGTACAGTACATAGAGAGGAACACTGAGAGAGATGTACAGTACATAGAGAGGGACAGAGAGGGACACTGAGAGAGATGTACAGTACATAGAGAGGGACACTGAGAGAGATGTAAAGTACATACAGAGAGACACTGAGAGAGATATACAGTACATACAGAGGGACACTGAGAGAGATGTACAGTACATACAGAGGGACACTGAGAGAGATATACAGTACATACAGAGGGACACTGAGAGAGATGTACAGTACATACAGAGGGACACTGAGAGAGATATACAGTACATACAGAGGGACACTGAGAGAGATGTACAGTACATACAGAGGGACACTGAGAGAGATATACAGTACATACAGAGAGACACTGAGAGAGATGTACAGTACATACAGAGGGACACTGAGAGAGATATACAGTACATACAGAGAGACACTGAGAGAGATGTACAGTACATACAGAGGGACACTGAGAGATATACAGTACATACAGAGGGACACTGAGAGATATACAGTACATACAGAGGGACAGAGAGGGACACTGAGAGAGATGTACAGTACATAGAGAGGGACAGAGAGGGACACTGAGAGAGATGTACAGTACATACAGAGGGACAGAGAGGGACACTGAGAGAGATATACAGTACATACAGAGGGACACAGAGAGAGATATACAGTACATAGAGAGGAACACTGAGAGAGATGTACAGTACATAGAGAGAGACAGAGAGGACACTGAGAGAGATGTACAGTACATAGAGAGGGACAAAGAGGGACACTGAGAGAGATGTACAGTACATAGAGAGGGACAGAGACGGACACTGAGAGAGATGTACAGTACATACAGAGGGACAGAGAGGGACACTGAGAGAGATGTACAGTACATAGAGAGGAACACTGAGAGAGATGTACAGTACATACAGAGACACAGAGAGGGACACTGAGAGAGATGTACAGTACATAGAGAGGGACAGAGAGGGACACTGAGAGAGATGTACAGTACATAGAGAGGGACAGAGAGGGACACTGAGAGAGATGTACAGTACATAGAGAGACACAGAGAGGGACACTGAGAGAGATATACAGTACATAGAGAGACACAGAGAGGGACACTGAGAGAGATATACAGTACATAGAGAGGGACAGAGAGGGACACAGAGAGAAATGTACAGTACGTACAGAGAGACAGATGGGGACAGAGAGACAGATGGGGACACTGTTTGAGTGTAGGGTGTAGGGTTCTTCCTTGTATGTTTTGCGTTTATATAGCACATGAATATTTCTCTGTGTGTGTGTGTGTGTGTGTGTGTGTGTGTGTGTGTGTGTGTGTGTGTGTGTGTGTGTGTGTGTGTGTGTGTGTGTGTGTGTGTGTGTGTGTGTGTGTGTGTGTGTGTGTGTGTGTGTGTGTGTGTGGATAGCCTTATGAGTACTGTAGTGTGCAGCCACCAAAGGTTAATCAGGCTTAGAGGAGAGCAGTCGTTTCATCATGCTGAATCAGAGAAAGATCAACCAGCTTTCAACAGACTGTAGATGACCTTTTCAGTCTGAGAGACTGCTGCATCGCTGCAAATGGACCTGTTGTGTGTGTGTGTGTGTGTGGAGTTGTGAATGTGTGTGTGTGTTGTGTTGGGGTGTGTATATTGTCTCTTTAACAATACGTACAGTATGTGTCTGGCTTCTACCATGGATCTAAACCACATAACAAATGACTATAGGACTATTTCAACCCACCATTGAAAAAATGCCTATATTATCTATTAACCCATGATTGATAACCAGATTAAAATATATACAGTCTCCAACTATCTTATTCTAGTGAAACAGTTTCTAGTGATAATGCTAAAATATCAAAATACAACTTATTTTTTCTGCTTAGGAGGCATCACTTTGTCCATCTGTGTTTCTTCCCTGACCCATTCTTACTGATCAATCCACAGGTAATGTATTGCGGCCCTCTCATCCCAACCCTTATCATAATGGCCTTTTTAAAGACCTTTCATTCTCGTGATGAATTGAGTTTCCAAAGAAAAGCCTAAATGGTGTTACTGTGGTAACGGCATGGACTGTCAATCACTTGCAATCAGTCTTTAACCCCCAGCTCATCTCAGCTCATCGCAGCTCATTGCTTGATGTGTCTAGATTAGGATCTTCTCCACAAGGGGTTTCCCAACATTCAGATGGGAGGAAGACCCAAAGGAAGTTTCACCAGTCATGTTAGGAAACTTTGCAGATTGTAACCCTTTGGCTTTTACTAACTCACATCTGACTTAAACTCTTTGGTTCTGGTTCTCTCTGTCACGCTCTCTCTCTCTCTCTCTGTTCTCTGTCAATTCAATTCAATTCAATTTGCTTTATTGGCATGACGTAACAATGTACATATTGCCAAAGCTTATTTTGGATATTTACAATATAAAATAAATAAAAATGAGAATCAAAATGGTCAACGGGACAAAAGTAACAACAATAACCAAGTGTCAAAATAACCATACATTCAACAATAACAATGAGAATACAGTAGAGGACATGTGCAGGTTGATTGGTCTGTCAGACACTGTCCCTCATCTTATGGCAGGCAGCAATGTAGTGCGCTGCCAACCCACAGCTCTCTGCGTCCTCCCCCAACAGGACGGGTAGCCTATCCTCATCAGAGAGGTCTTTGAAACCTTGAATAAGGGTTTCAAATTTGGGAAAATGACACTCTCTAATTGTTTTATATTTTGACATTTTGTCAGGAAATGCAGCTCCGTCTCAGGTTCTGCTGTTGTGCAGTGGTTGCACAGCCTTTCCTCTACAGGGAGCCAGGTTTTCCTGTGTCTACCCTTCTCAATGGCAAGGCTGTGCTCACTGAGCCTGTACTTTGTCAAGGTTTTTCTAAGGTTTTGATCAGTAACCGTAGTCAAATAGTTAGCCACGGTGTACTGTCGATTTAGGGCCAGATAGCACTGCATTTTGCTCTGTGCTTGTGCTTGTGTTTCCCAATAAGCAATGTAGTTTTGTTTTGACTGTGTTGTAATTTGGTTTATCCTGATTGATTGGATGTTCTGGTCCTGAGGCTTCAGTGTGTTAGTAGAACAGGTTTGTGAACTCAGCCCCAGGACCAGCTGGATGAGGGGACTCTTTTCTTTGCTCAGCTCTTGGCATTGCAGGGCTTGGTAATGATATGAGAGGTGGTCACTGTATTGTATATGTTTTCAAAACTGAATTGCTCTTTTTTGAGTTTTTATTATTAGTGAATATTGGCCTAATTCTGCCCTGCATGCATTGTTTGTAGTTTTCCTCTGGACATGTAGGAGAATCTTACAGAATTCTGCATGCAGGGTTTCAATGAGGTGTTTGTCCCATTTGATGAAATCTTGTTTTGCAAGTGGACCCCACACCTCGCTGCCATAAAGTGCAATTGGTTCAATGACATATTCAATTAGTTTTAGCCACATTTTAATAGGTATTTCAATTTGAATTTGCTTTTTAAAGGAGTAGAATGCCCTGTGTGCTTTCTCTCTCAGCTCATTCACTGCATCATTAAGGTGTCCAGTTGGGCTTATTTTTAAACCTCAGTAATTGTAGTGTTTACAGTACTCTATATATTTTGTGCCAATTGAGAACTTTGGTCTAATTCCCTGAGATCTGGATCTTCTCTGGAAAATCATTATTTTAGTATTTTGGGGTTTACTGCCAGGGCCCAGGTCTGGCAGTACTGCTCTAGCGGGTCCAGGCTCTGTTGAAGGCCATGTGCTGTGGGTGACAGCAGGCATAGGTCATCTGCGAAGAGTAGGCATTTAACTTCTGAATTGTGGAGACTAACACCAGGGGCTGAGGATTTTTCTAGAATAGTGGCCAATTCGTTGATGTAAATATTGAAGAGTGCAGGGCTCAGATTACAACCCTGACGAAGGACTCGCCCCTGGTTAAAGAATTATATTATTTTCTTACCAATTTTAATGCTGCACGTATTGCCAGTATACATTGATTTAATTATGTCATATGTTTTACCCCCTACACCACTTTCAATAACTTTGTAGAACAGTCCTGTATGCCAAATAGAATCAAATGCTTTTTGGAAGTCGATAAAGCAAGCGTATATTTTGGTATTATTTTGGTGGACATGTTTATCTATAAGGGTGTGTAGGGTGTAAATATGATCGGGCGTGCGATGTTTTGGTATAAATCCAATGTGGCTTTTACTCAAGACATTGTGCTTATTAAAGAAGTTTAGAACTCTTACATTGATAATACTACAGAAAACCTTCCCCAGGTTACTTTTCACACAAATGACTCTGTAATTGATAGGGTCAAATTTGTCTCCGTTCTTAAAGATTGGGGTTATGTGTCCTTGATTCCAGATGTCAGGGAAATAACCTACACTCAGAATCAAATTAAACAGTTTTAATATAGCCAGTTGAAATGTTGCACTAGTGAGTTTGAGCATTTCATTTAGGATGCCATCAGGTCCGCATGCCTTTTTAAATTTGAGAGCCTGAAGTTTCTTATAGAGCTCCAGGTCAGTAATTGGGGAGTCCAGTGGATTTTGGTTGTCCTTTATAGCTAATCCATTCAACTTCTCATGACTTTGTCGTTGTTCTGCATTTGTGTCAATTTGAACGGTGTTGTAGAGCGTTTTAAAATGGGTTGTCCATATGTCACCATTTTGTATCGCTAATTCCTCTTGTTTCGATTTTTTTTAGTTTTTTCCAATTTTGCCAGAAGTTGTTTGTGTTTATGGACTCCTCAATTAGCGTCAGCTGCTTGCTGTTGTACTGGGCTTTTTTGGTTCTGTGCTTTTTTGGTTCTGAGTGTACGTTTATAGAGTTTTAAAGTCTCACAGTAATGAAGGCGCAATTCACTATTATTTGGTTCTCTGTGCTTTTAGTTGGATAGTGTTCTAAGTTTTTTCCTTATAATTTTACAATCTGCATCAAACCAGTTATCATCTGTGATCTTTTTTGTCCAAAGGTTGATGAGTTTAGGCCCTGAATGTTCCACATGCTAACTGATAGGTTGATGAGTTTAGGCCCTGAATGTTCCACATGCTAACTGATAGGTTGATGAGTTTAGGCCCTGAATGTTCCACATGCTAACTGATAGGTTGAGTTTAGGTCCTGAATGTTCCACATGCTAACTGATAGGTTGATGAGTTTAGGCCCTGAATGTTCCACATGCTAACTGATAGGTTGATGAGTTTAGGTCCTGAATGTTCCACATGCCAACTGATAGGTTGATTAGTTTAGACCCTGAATGTTCCACATGCTAACTGATAGGTTGATGAGTTTAGATCCTGAATGTTCCACATGCTAACTGATAGGTTGATGAGTTTAGACCCTGAATGTTCCACATGCTAACTGATAGGTTGATGAGTTTAGGCCCTGAATGTTCCACATGCTAACTGATAGGTTGATGAGTTTAGGTCCTGAATGTTCCAAATGCTAACTGATAGGATGATGAGTTTAGGTCCTGAATGTTCCACATGCTAACTGATAGGTTGATGAGGCCCTGAATGTTCCACATGCTAACTGATAGGTTGATGAGTTTAGACCCTGAATGTTCCACATGCTAACTGATAGGTTGATGAGTTTAGGCCCTGAATGTTCCACATGCTAACTGATAGGATGATGAGACCCTGAATGTTCCACATGCTAACTGATAGGTTGATGAGGCCCTGAATGTTCCACATGCTAACTGATAGGTTGATGAGTTTAGGCCCTGAATATTCCACATGCTAACTGATAGGATGATGAGTTTAGGCCCTGAATGTTCCACATGCTAACTGATAGGATGATGAGGCCCTGAATCTTCCACATGCTAACTGATAGGATGATGAGTTTAGACCCTGAATGTTCCACATGCTAACTGATAGGTTGATGAGTTTAGGCCCTGAATGTTCCACATGCTAACTGCTAGGTTGATGTGGTCCTGAATGTTCCACATGCTAACTGATAGGTTGATGAGTTTAGGTCCTGAATGTTCCACATGCTAACTGATAGGTTGATGAGGCCCTGAATGTTCCACATGCTAACTGATAGGTTGATGAGTTTAGGCCCTGAATGTTCCACATGCTAACTGATAGGTTGATGAGTTTAGGCCCTGAATGTTCCACATGCTAACTGATAGGTTGATGAGTTTAGGCCCTGAATGTTCCACATGCTAACTGATAGGTTGATGAGGTCCTGAATGTTCCACATGCTAACTGATAGGTTGATGAGTTTAGGCCCTGAATGTTCCACATGCTAACTGATAGGTTGATGAGTTTAGGTCCTGAATGTTCCACATGCTAACTGATAGGTTGATGAGGCCCTGAATGTTCCACATGCTAACTGATAGGTTGATGAGGCCCTGAATGTTCCACATGCTAACTGATAGGATGATGAGTTTAGGCCCTGAATGTTCCACATGCTAACTGATAGGTTGATGAGTCCCTAAATGTTCCACATGCTAACTGATAGGTTGATGAGGCCCTGAATGTTCCACATGCTAACTGATAGGTTGATGAGGCCCTGAATGTTCCACATGCTAACTGATAGGTTGATGAGTTTAGGCCCTGAATGTTCCACATGCTAACTGAGAGGATGATGAGTTTAGACCCTGAATGTTCCACATGCTAACTGATAGGTTGATGAGTTTAGGCCCTGAATGTTCCACATGCTAACTGATAGGTTGATGAGTTTAGGTCCTGAATGTTCCACATGCCAACTGATAGGTTGATTAGTTTAGACCCTGAATGTTCCACATGCTAACTGATAGGTTGATGAGTTTAGATCCTGAATGTTCCACATGCTAACTGATAGGTTGATGAGTTTAGACCCTGAATGTTCCACATGCTAACTGATAGGTTGATGAGTTTAGGCCCTGAATGTTCCACATGCTAACTGATAGGTTGATGAGTTTAGGTCCTGAATGTTCCAAATGCTAACTGATAGGATGATGAGTTTAGGTCCTGAATGTTCCACATGCTAACTGATAGGTTGATGAGGCCCTGAATGTTCCACATGCTAACTGATAGGTTGATGAGTTTAGACCCTGAATGTTCCACATGCTAACTGATAGGTTGATGAGTTTAGGCCCTGAATGTTCCACATGCTAACTGATAGGATGATGAGGCCCTGAATGTTCCACATGCTAACTGATAGGTTGATGAGTTTAGGCCCTGAATATTCCACATGCTAACTGATAGGATGATGAGTTTAGGCCCTGAATGTTCCACATGCTAACTGATAGGATGATGAGGCCCTGAATCTTCCACATGCTAACTGATAGGATGATGAGTTTAGACCCTGAATGTTCCACATGCTAACTGATAGGTTGATGAGTTTAGGCCCTGAATGTTCCACATGCTAACTGATAGGTTGATGAGTTTAGACCCTGAATGTTCCACATGCTAACTGATAGGTTGAGTTTAGGCCCTGAATGTTCCACATGCTTACTGATAGGATGATGAGTTTAGGTCCTGAATGTTCCACATGCTAACTGATAGGTTGATGAGTTTAGACCCTGAATGTTCCACATGCTAACTGATAGGTTGAGTTTAGGCCCTGAATGTTCCACATGCTAACTGATAGGATGATGAGTTTAGGTCCTGAATGTTCCACATGCTAACTGATAGGATGATGAGTTTAGGTCCTGAATGTTCCACATGCTAACTGATAGGTCGATGAGTTTAGGCCCTGAATGTTCCACATGCTAACTGATAGGTTGATGAGGCCCTGAATGTTCCACATGCTAACTGATAGGTTGATGAGGCCCTGAATGTTCCACATGCTAACTGATAGGTTGATGAGTTTAGGCCCTGAATGTTCCACATGCTAACTGATAGGTTGATGAGTTTAGACCCTGAATGTTCCACATGCTAACTGATAGGTTGATGAGTTTAGGCCCTGAATGTTCCACATGCTAACTGATAGGTTGATGAGTTTAGACCCTGAATGTTCCACATGCTAACTGATAGGTTGATGAGTTTAGACCCTGAATGTTCCACATGCTAACTGATAGGTTGATGGGGCTGGAGTGCACAGGGCCTGTGTACATGGAGGGGTGTGTGGGGGTGTGTCAGAGGGGGCCAGAGAGCTTCTCTCTGTAGTAGGTGTCCCCATGGGAGTCTCCTTGTTGACTGGGGGTGTGGGTAAAGTTTTGTCAGTATGTGGGGGGGGGGGGGGGGGGGGGGGGGTTGTGGGTAAAGGTGGGTCAGTGGGGGTGTTAGGGGTGGTGAGGGGCTGCAGCTTCTCTCTAGGAGTCTCTACAGTCTGTTCTCTGTGCTGTAGCACCCTCTTGATGACAGACAAATCCTTTACCATCTCCTCCTTTACCTGCACTAGCTCTCTCCTCATGGTGGCCTTTACCTCCTCCAGAGCTGTGGTAAGGCTCTCTCCTCATGCTGACGTTTACCTCCTCCAGCGCTGTGGTAAGACTCTCTCCTCACGGTGACCTTTACCTCCTCCAGAGCTGTGGTAAGACTCTCTCCTCACGGTGACCTTTACCTCCTCCAGAGCTGTGATAAGGCTCTCTCATCATGGTGACCTTTACCTCCTCCAGAGCTGTGATAAGACTCTCTCCTCACGGTGACCTTTACCTCCTCCAGAGCTGTGATAAGGCTCTCTCATCATGGTGACCTTTACCTCTTCCAGAGCTGTGATAAGGCTCTCTCATCATGGTGACCTTTACCTCCTCCAGAGCTGTGATAAGGCTCTCTCATCATGGTGACCTTTACCTCCTCCAGAGCTGTGGTAAGGCTCTCTCTCAGCTCCTGGACAGAGTTCTTTAGCTGGGTCCTGCACTGGTTGATCTGGTCCTGTAGAAGCTCTGTGTCTGGGCTGGTGGTGGTGTAGCTGGGGGGCTGCTCCTTCAGCTCAGTAACCCATACTTCTAACAGAGCCAGCCTGTCTGGAGGTGGTGTAGCTGGGGGGGGCTGCTCCTTCAGCTCAGTAACCCATACCTCTAACAGAGCCAGCCTGTCTCTCAACAGGCTGATGGTAGTGTGGTCTTGGCTCTGGTGGTTGTAGGCAGGCAGGGGGGAGGATGGTCCGGCTGTTGGGGTGCCTGAGGTGAGGGGAGAGGTCGGGGTGCTGTCCTTGTCTTTGTTGCTTTCCGCTGTCTTCGTTAGGGTGGGGAAGTCCTGCACAACAGAGCTGAGTGCAGCCTCACTGTCCTGGACCATGACAGTACTGGTCTTTATGTCCTGGACCATGACAGTACTGGTCTTTATGTCCTGGACCATGACAGTACTGGTCTTTATACCCTGGACCATGACAGTACTGGTCTTTATGTCCTGGACCATGACAGTACTGGTCTTTATGTCCTGGACCATGACAGTACTGGTCTTTATGTCCTGGACCATGACAGTACTGGTCTTTATGTCCTGGACCATGACAGTACTGGTCTTTATGTCCTGGACCATGACAGTACTGGTCTTTATACCCTGGACCATGACAGTACTGGTCTTTATGTCCTGGACCATGACAGTACTGGTCTTTATGTCCTGGACCATGACAGTACTGGTCTTTAAGCCCTGGACCATGACAGTACTGGTCTTTATGTCCTGGACCATGACAGTACTGGTCTTTATGTCCTGGACCATGACAGTACTGGTCTTTATACCCTGGACCATGACAGTACTGGTCTTTAAGCCCTGGACCATGACAGTACTGGTCTTTATGTCCTGGACCATGACAGTACTGGTCTTTATACCCTGGACCATGACAGTACTGGTCTTTATGTCCTGGACCATGACAGTACTGGTCTTTATGTCCTGGACCATGACAGTACTGGTCTTTATGTCCTGGACCATGACAGTACTGGTCTTTATACCCTGGACCATGACAGTACTGGTCTTTATGTCCTGGACCATGACAGTACTGGTCTTTATGTCCTGGACCATGACAGTACTGGTCTTTAAGCCCTGGACCATGACAGTACTGGTCTTTATGTCCTGGACCATGACAGTACTGGTCTTTATGTCCTGGACCATGACAGTACTGGTCTTTATACCCTGGACCATGACAGTACTGGTCTTTATGTCCTGGACCATGACAGTACTGGTCTTTATGTCCTGGACCATGACAGTACTGGTCTCTATGTCCTGGACCATGACAGTACTGGTCTTTATGTCCTGGACCATGACAGTACTGGTCTTTATGTCCTGGACCATGACAGTACTGGTCTTTATACCCTGGACCATGACAGTACTGGTCTTTATATCCTGGACCATGACAGTACTGGTCTTTATGTCCTGGACCATGACAGTACTGGTCTTTATGTCCTGGACCATGACAGTACTGGTCTTTATGCCCTGGACCATGACAGTACTGGTCTTTATGTCCTGGACCATGACAGTACTGGTCTTTATGTCCTGGACCATGACAGTACTGGTCTTTATGTCCTGGACCATGACAGTACTGGTCTTTATGCCCTGGACCATGACAGTACTGGTCTTTATGTCCTGGACCATGACAGTACTGGTCTTTATGTCCTGGACCATGACAGTACTGGTCTTTATGTCCTGGACCATGACAGTACTGGTCTTTATGTCCTGGACCATGACAGTACTGGTCTTTATGTCCTGGACCATGACAGTACTGGTCTTTATGTCCTGGACCATGACAGTACTGGTCTTTATGTCCTGGACCATGACAGTACTGGTCTTTATGTCCTGGACCATGACAGTACTGGTCTTTATGTCCTGGACCATGACAGTACTGGTCTTTATACCCTGGACCATGACAGTACTGGTCTTTATGTCCTGGACCATGACAGTACTGGTCTTTATGTCCTGGACCATGACAGTACTGGTCTTTATGTCCTGGACCATGACAGTACTGGTCTTTATGTCCTGGACCATGACAGTACGGGTCTTTATGTCCTGGACCATGACAGTACTGGTCTTTATGTCCTGGACCATGACAGTACTGGTCTTTATGTCCTGGACCATGACAGTACTGGTCTTTATGTCCTGGACCATGACAGTACTGGTCTTTATGTCCTGGACCATGACAGTACTGGTCTTTATACCCTGGACCATGACAGTACTGGTCTTTATGTCCTGGACCATGACAGTACTGGTCTTTATGTCCTGGACCATGACAGTACTGGTCTTTATGTCCTGGACCATGACAGTACTGGTCTTTATACCTTGGACCATGACAGTACTGGTCTTTATACCCTGGACCATGACAGTACTGGTCTTTATGTCCTGGACCATGACAGTACTGGTCTTTATGTCCTGGACCATGACAGTACTGGTCTTTATGTCCTGGACCATGACAGTACTGGTATTTATGTCCTGGACCATGACAGTACTGGTCTTTATACCCTGGACCATGACAGTACTGGTCTTTATGTCCTGGACCATGACAGTACTGGTCTTTATGTCCTGGACCATGACAGTACTGGTCTTTATGTCCTGGACCATGACAGTACTGGTCTTTATGCCCTGGACCATGACAGTACTGGTCTTTATGTCCTGGACCATGACAGTACTGGTCTTTATGTCCTGGACCATGACAGTACTGGTCTTTATGTCCTGGACCATTACAGTACTGGTCTTTATACCCTGGACCATGACAGTACTGGTCTTTATGTCCTGGACAATGACAGTACTGGTCTTTATACCCTGGACCATGACAGTACTGGTCTTTATACCCTGGACCATGACAGTACTGGTCTTTATACCCTGGACCATGACAGTACTGGTCTTTATGTCCTGGACCATGACAGTACTGGTCTTTATACCCTGGACCATGACAGTACTGGTCTTTATGTCCTGGACCATGACAGTACTGGTCTTTATACCCTGGACCATGACAGTACTGGTCTTTATACCCTGGACCATGACAGTACTGGTCTTTATACCCTGGACCATGACAGTACTGGTCTTTATGTCCTGGACCATGGCAGTACTGGTCTTTATACCCTGGACCATTACAGTACTGGTCTTTATACCCTGGACCATGACAGTACTGGTCTTTATGTCCTGGACCATGACAGTACTGGTCTTTATGTCCTGGACCATGACAGTACTGGTCTTTATGTCCTGGACCATGACAGTACTGGTCTTTATACCCTGGACCATGACAGTACTGGTCTTTATGTCCTGGACCATGACAGTACTGGTCTTTATGTCCTGGACCATGACAGTACTGGTCTCTATGTCCTGGACCATGACAGTACTGGTCTTTATGTCCTGGACCATGACAGTACTGGTCTTTATGTCCTGGACCATGACAGTACTGGTCTTTATACCCTGGACCATGACAGTACTGGTCTTTATATCCTGGACCATGACAGTACTGGTCTTTATGTCCTGGACCATGACAGTACTGGTCTTTATGTCCTGGACCTTGACAGTACTGGTCTTTATGCCCTGGACCATGACAGTACTGGTCTTTATGTCCTGGACCATGACAGTACTGGTCTTTATGTCCTGGACCATGACAGTACTGGTCTTTATGTCCTGGACCATGACAGTACTGGTCTTTATACCCTGGACCATGACAGTACTGGTCTTTATGTCCTGGACCATGACAGTACTGGTCTTTATGTCCTGGACCATGACAGTACTGGTCTTTATGTCCTGGACCATGACAGTACTGGTCTTTATGTCCTGGACCATGACAGTACTGGTCTTTATGTCCTGGACCATGACAGTACTGGTCTTTATTTCCTGGACCATGACAGTACTGGTCTTTATGTCCTGGACCATGACAGTACTGGTCTTTATGTCCTGGACCATGACAGTACTGGTCTTTATACCCTGGACCATGACAGTACTGGTCTTTATGTCCTGGACCATGACAGTACTGGTCTTTATGTCCTGGACAATGACAGTACTGGTCTTTATACCCTGGACCATGACAGTACTGGTCTTTATACCCTGGACCATGACAGTACTGGTCTTTATGTCCTGGACCATGACAGTACTGGTCTTTATGTCCTGGACCATGACAGTACTGGTCTTTATACCCTGGACCATGACAGTACTGGTCTTTATGTCCTGGACCATGACAGTACTGGTCTTTATACCCTGGACCATGACAGTACTGGTCTTTATGTCCTGGACCATGACAGTACTGGTCTTTATACCCTGGACCATGACAGTACTGGTCTTTATGTCCTGGACCATGACAGTACTGGTCTTTATACCCTGGACCATGACAGTACTGGTCTTTATGCCCTGGACCATGACAGTACTGGTCTTTATGTCCTGGACCATGACAGTACTGGTCTTTATGTCCTGGACCATGACAGTACTGGTCTTTATGTCCTGGACCATGACAGTACTGGTCTTTATACCCTGGACCATGACAGTACTGGTCTTTATGTCCTGGACCATGACAGTACTGGTCTTTATGTCCTGGACCATGACAGTACTGGTCTTTATGTCCTGGACCTTGACAGTACTGGTCTTTATGCCCTGGACCATGACAGTACTGGTCTTTATGTCCTGGACCATGACAGTACTGGTCTTTATGTCCTGGACCATGACAGTACTGGTCTTTATGTCCTGGACCATGACAGTACTGGTCTTTATACCCTGGACCATGACAGTACTGGTCTTTATGTCCTGGACCATGACAGTACTGGTCTTTATGTCCTGGACCATGACAGTACTGGTCTTTATGTCCTGGACCATGACAGTACTGGTCTTTATGTCCTGGACCATGACAGTACTGGTCTTTATGTCCTGGACCATGACAGTACTGGTCTTTATTTCCTGGACCATGACAGTACTGGTCTTTATGTCCTGGACCATGACAGTACTGGTCTTTATGTCCTGGACCATGACAGTACTGGTCTTTATACCCTGGACCATGACAGTACTGGTCTTTATGTCCTGGACCATGACAGTACTGGTCTTTATGTCCTGGACAATGACAGTACTGGTCTTTATACCCTGGACCATGACAGTACTGGTCTTTATACCCTGGACCATGACAGTACTGGTCTTTATGTCCTGGACCATGACAGTACTGGTCTTTATGTCCTGGACCATGACAGTACTGGTCTTTATACCCTGGACCATGACAGTACTGGTCTTTATGTCCTGGACCATGACAGTACTGGTCTTTATACCCTGGACCATGACAGTACTGGTCTTTATGTCCTGGACCATGACAGTACTGGTCTTTATACCCTGGACCATGACAGTACTGGTCTTTATGTCCTGGACCATGACAGTACTGGTCTTTATACCCTGGACCATGACAGTACTGGTCTTTATGCCCTGGACCATGACAGTACTGGTCTTTATGTCCTGGACCATGACAGTACTGGTCTTTATGTCCTGGACCATGACAGTACTGGTCTTTATGTCCTGGACCATGACAGTACTGGTCTTTATACCCTGGACCATGACAGTACTGGTCTTTATGTCCTGGACCATGACAGTACTGGTCTTTATGTCCTGGACCATGACAGTACTGGTCTTTATGTCCTGGACCATGACAGTACTGGTCTTTATGTCCTGGACCATGACAGTACTGGTCTTTATGTCCTGGACCATGACAGTACTGGTCTTTATGTCCTGGACCAGGACAGTACTGGTCTTTATGTCCTGGACCATGACAGTACTGGTCTTTATGTCCTGGACCATGACAGTACTGGTCTTTATGTCCTGGACCATGACAGTACTGGTCTTTATGTCCTGGACCATGACAGTACTGGTCTTTATACCTTGGACCATGACAGTACTGGTCTTTATACCCTGGACCATGACAGTACTGGTCTTTATGTCCTGGACCATGACAGTACTGGTCTTTATGTCCTGGACCATGACAGTACTGGTCTTTATGTCCTGGACCATGACAGTACTGGTCTTTATGTCCTGGACCATGACAGTACTGGTCTTTATACCCTGGACCATGACAGTACTGGTCTTTATGTCCTGGACCATGACAGTACTGGTCTTTATGTCCTGGACCATGACAGTACTGGTCTTTATGTCCTGGACCATGACAGTACTGGTCTTTATGTCCTGGACCATGACAGTACTGGTCTTTATGCCCTGGACCATGACAGTACTGGTCTTTATGTCCTGGACCATGACAGTACTGGTCTTTATGTCCTGGACCATGACAGTACTGGTCTTTATGTCCTGGACCATTACAGTACTGGTCTTTATACCCTGGACGATGACAGTACTGGTCTTTATGTCCTGGACAATGACAGTACTGGTCTTTATACCCTGGACCATGACAGTACTGGTCTTTATACCCTGGACCATGACAGTACTGGTCTTTATACCCTGGACCATGACAGTACTGGTCTTTATGTCCTGGACCATGACAGTACTGGTCTTTATACCCTGGACCATGACAGTACTGGTCTTTATACCCTGGACCATGACACTACTGGTCTTTATGTCCTGGACCATGACAGTACTGGTCTTTATACCCTGGACCATGACAGTACTGGTCTTTATGTCCTGGACCATGACAGTACTGGTCTTTATGTCCTGGACCATTACAGTACTGGTCTTTATACCCTGGACCATGACAGTACTGGTCTTTATGTCCTGGACCATGACAGTACTGGTCTTTATGTCCTGGACCATGACAGTACTGGTCTTTATGTCCTGGACCATGACAGTACTGGTCTTTATACCCTGGACCATGACAGTACTGGTCTTTATGTCCTGGACCATGACAGTACTGGTCTTTATGTCCTGGACCATGACAGTACTGGTCTTTATGTCCTGGACCATGACAGTACTGGTCTTTATGTCCTGGACCATTACAGTACTGGTCTTTATGTCCTGGACCATGACAGTACTGGTCTTTATGTCCTGGACCATGACAGTACTGGTCTTTATACCCTGGACCATGACAGTACTGGTCTTTATGTCCTGGACCATGACAGTACTGGTCTTTATGTCCTGGACCATGACAGTACTGGTCTTTATACCCTGGACCATGACAGTACTGGTCTTTATACCCTGGACCATGACAGTACTGGTCTTTATGTCCTGGACCATGACAGTACTGGTCTCTATGTCCTGGACCATGACAGTACTGGTCTTTATGTCCTGGACCATGACAGTACTGGTCTTTATACCCTGGACCATGACAGTACTGGTCTTTATATCCTGGACCATGACAGTACTGGTCTTTATGTCCTGGACCATGACAGTACTGGTCTTTATGTCCTGGACCATGACAGTACTGGTCTTTATACCCTGGACCATGACAGTACTTGTCTTTATGTCCTGGACCATGACAGTACTGGTCTTTATGTCCTGGACCATGACAGTACTGGTCTTTATGTCCTGGACCATGACAGTACTGGTCTTTATGTCCTGGACCATGACAGTACTGGTCTTTATACCCTGGACCATGACAGTACTGGTCTTTAAACCCTGGACCATGACAGTACTGGTCTTTAAACCCTGGACCATGACAGTGCTGGTCTTTATGTCCTGGACCATGACAGTACTGGTCTTTATACCCTGGACCATGACAGTACTGGTCTTTATACCCTGGACCATGACAGTACTGGTCTTTATGTCCTGGACCATGACAGTACTGGTCTTTATACCCTGGACCATGACAGTACTGGTCTTTATACCCTGGACCATGACAGTACTGGTCTTTATACCCTGGACCATGACAGTACTGGTCTTTATGTCCTGGACCATGACAGTACTGGTCTTTATGTCCTGGACCATGACAGTACTGGTCTTTATGTCCTGGACAATGACAGTGCTGGTCTTTATGTCCTGGACCATGACAGTGCTGGTCTTTATGTCCTGGACCATGACAGTACTGGTCTTTATACCCTGGACCATGACAGTACTGGTCTTTATACCCTGGACCATGACAGTACTGGTCTTTATACCCTGGACCATGACAGTACTGGTCTTTATGTCCTGGACCATGACAGTACTGGTCTTTATGTCCTGGACCATGACAGTACTGGTCTTTATGTCCTGGACCATGACAGTGCTCGTCTTTATGTCCTGGACCATGACAGTGCTGGTCTTTATGTCCTGGACCATGACAGTGCTGGTCTTTATGTCCTGGACCATGACAGTGCTGGTCTTTATGTCCTGGACCATGACAGTGCTGGTCTTTATACCCTGGACCATGACAGTGCTGGTCTTTATGTCCTGAACCATGACAGTGCTGGTCTTTATGTCCTGGACCATGACAGTACTGGTCTTTATGTCCTGGACCATGACAGTGCTGGTCTTTATGTCCTGGACCATGACAGTGCTGGTCTTTATGTCCTGGACCATGACAGTACTGGTCTTTATGTCCTGGACCATTACAGTACTGGTCTTTATACCCTGGACCATGACAGTACTGGTCTTTATACCCTGGACCATGACAGTACTGGTCTTTATGTCCTGGACCATGACAGTGCTGGTCTTTATGTCCTGGACCATGACAGTACTGGTCTTTATACCCTGGACCATGACAGTACTGGTCTTTATACCCTGGACCATGACAGTACTGGTCTTTATGTCCTGGACCATGACAGTACTGGTCTTTATGTCCTGGACCATGACAGTACTGGTCTTTATGTCCTGGACCATGACAGTGCTGGTCTTTATGTCCTGGACCATGACAGTGCTGGTCTTTATGTCCTGGACCATGACAGTGCTGGTCTTTATGTCCTGGACCATGACAGTGCTGGTCTTTATACCCTGGACCATGACAGTGCTGGTCTTTATGTCCTGGACCATGACAGTGCTGGTCTTTATGTCCTGGACCATGACAGTACTGGTCTTTATGTCCTGGACCATGACAGTGCTGGTCTTTATACCCTGGACCATGACAGTGCTGGTCTTTATGTCCTGGACCATGACAGTACTGGTCTTTATGTCCTGGACCATTACAGTACTGGTCTTTATACCCTGGACCATGACAGTACTGGTCTTTATACCCTGGACCATGACAGTACTGGTCTTTATGTCCTGGACCATGACAGTGCTGGTCTTTATACCCTGGACCATGACAGTGCTGGTCTTTATGTCCTGGACCATGACAGTACTGGTCTTTATACCCTGGACCATGACAGTACTGGTCTTTATGTCCTGGACCATGACAGTACTGGTCTTTATACCCTGGACCATGACAGTGCTGGTCTTTATACCCTGGACCATGACAGTACTGGTCTTTATGTCCTGGACCATGACAGTACTGGTCTTTATACCCTGGACCATGACAGTACTGGTCTTTATGTCCTGGACCATGACAGTGCTGGTCTTTATACCCTGGACCATGACAGTACTGGTCTTTATACCCTGGACCATGACAGTACTGGTCTTTATGTCCTGGACCATGACAGTGCTGGTCTTTATACCCTGGACCATGACAGTGCTGGTCTTTATGTCCTGGACCATGACAGTACTGGTCTTTATACCCTGGACCATGACAGTGCTGGTCTTTATGTCCTGGACCATGACAGTACTGGTCTTTATACCCTGGACCATGACAGTACTGGTCTTTATGTCCTGGACCATGACAGTACTGGTCTTTATACCCTGGACCATGACAGTACTGGTCTTTATACCCTGGACCATGACAGTACTGGTCTTTATGTCCTGGACCATGACAGTACTGGTCTTTATACCCTGGACCATGACAGTACCGTTCTGATACATGTTTACCATCAAAAACCTGTTTTCCTGGTCCTTATCGCGGTCCTCAAAAATGTGGATTTGCCTTCCCTTGCAGATGCCTTTCTTCGTGGCTGAAATGCCTGGTTCCAGCTGTATGCCAGGCAGTAGTGTGGTCTGTGTAAAATAACAGGTTTGTAACAGTCCTGTTTTGTGAGCGTTGTTTCTGGGTTCTCCCTCTGAATTCTGTGTTTAAAATTGATTCTTCCTTTCTCTGATTTGATTTCTGGTTTTCAAAAAAAAAGGGGGGGTGGGAGTCTCTCAGTCTCTGCTGCTGTCATGTTGCTATGGTTGCCATCAGTAAACAGTCAGAGCTAGACGGTAAGCTAGCTGACAGATTGGAATTCGGCTAGCTACCACGATGAAGATTGGTCTTTTAACTCACTCTCTCTCAATCTTTTCCTCCTGTGTTGATCTTCAGTTGTACAATTTGATTACCTGTACATTTCTTGCTAATTTAATCGTGTCAATCTCGCTCTTAACAGCCAAAAAGTTATAACAAGTCAGGAGCTGTTCCTCTGCATGACTCTCTCTCTCTCTCTCTCTCTCTCTCTCTCTCTCTCTCTCTCTCTCTGTCTTTCAATATCTATCTCTTTATCTCTCTCTCTCTCTCTCTCTCTCTGTCTTTCAATATCTATCTCTTTATCTCTCTATCTCCCAGTGCTCTCTGTCTTTCTCTGTCTTCATCTCTCTCTCTCTTTTCTCTGTCTTTCTCTGTCTTTATCTCTCTCTGTCTATCTCTCTTTTCTCTGTCTTTGTCTCTCTGTCTATCTATCTCTCTTTTCTCTGTCTTTCTCTGTCTTTATCTCTCTATCTCTCTGTCTTTCTCTGTCTTTATATTTAATTCTTTGAACATTTGTCCATCTTTCATTTGAGGGTTTTCTCAGCCTTCTCCCTTTTGCTAGAGAGCTTTAAACTCTCTAGAACTCACTTCCTGTTGATAGGGCAGCTTTTCCTCAATAGATTTATATAACCTGAAGTAGGCTATGAACTAATGAACTAATGCATTGAACAGCCCATGACCTGTGACCTGAACTGAATGGCATGCTCTCTTGTATCAAATTACACTTGCATTAACACACCCCTCTTACAGCATTTGAAGTAATTTGAGGGAGAAGTGCAGCTGATGTGGCAGGTTGGATTAATAAAATGTGGATAGTTGAAAAGAGGACACAGCTAAACCCTGAAAAGGCCTTAATTCCCCATTAGTTCCGTATTCTACCCGGTAACAAAGCCTGAGCCCTTTCAGCGCAGTGTTCCTTTGCATACCAAAAGTCATTGAACGGGGGGGGGAGACCTTTACCAAGAGATATGCCCTATTCATGCCTTCTTAATTGCAATGTTAAACCATTATTTGTTTCAACACCTGGTTAACCTATTCTGTGTGTGTGTGTGTGTGTGTGTGTGTGTGTGTGTGTGTGTGTGTGTGTGTGTGTGTGTGTGTGTGTGTGTGTGTGTGTGTGTGTGTGTGTGTGTGTGTGTGTGTGTGTGTGTGTGTGTGTGTGTGTGAGTGTGTGTATTGTATATAAAGCTGGTTAAACCCATTCATTCTCCCAGGTGACGCGGCTCTAAAGCTCTGGGAGGGAAGGAGGTGGAAAGCTCTGCTACAACAGGAATATAATCAGCTCTGCGGTAGAACACACCGTGTTGAATGAGCCTGTGAGATGGGATCAGATGTTACCTACAGGTCTAAAGAACATTACAGGCTGAGGAGGGGGGAGATTAATGCTTCAGACGAGGATTTAGTCAAGGACGTGTCCTCAACTTCCCTTTTTTACGGTGGCAAAGCTTCAAGCCTCATGAATAGAACGTCACATTTCACCTCAGGAGGAGTTGTCTTAGAAATCTTAAAAGCAATTGGCTTTGTTGTGCATTTCTGTGCATATATTTTGTAGTGTATTTTGGTCTGATTGAAAAGGAAAGAGGTTGTGTGCCGGGTATATAGACGGTCCTCTCATCTCTTTAGGCTTATTTTTCTTCTCTCTCACCTAGTTGCAGTCAGACCGTCCTCTATGACGGTGTCATTAGCACGGCTACACTGAGGACCTTGACCCCATGTGGTTCTCTCTCAGCAGTCTGCTTTAGGTGATGCTTCCTGTTTGGGGATGATTCCTTTCTCAAAAAGGAGGACCGGATCAGACAACCAGGTGATGACGCATCTGCGAATGAATCAGAATCACGTTTATTGTCCTACAAGAGGAAAATCTTCAAAAAAGGGAAAAATAAATGAAATGAGAAAATTGGCTAATATGTCAGCTTAACACTGATCTTTTCCTCTTTTCCGTCAATCCCCTTTCTAATTTCCTGGCATTATACCTGCAGTCACAATAGGCCTGGTCTCTGTTAACACCACTGGCTGTGAAGTTCTATCACCAGCATGTAGAGAGACTTCTACAAGTCCTCTGGATGATATCCACACAAAGTTTAACTAACAAATTACCAGCCCCTAATAACCCTTCAACACCCTCTCTCTCTCTCTCTCTCTCTGTCTCTCTGTCTCTCTCTCTGTCTCTCTCTCTGTCTCTCTCTCTGTCTCTGTCTCTCTCTCTGTCTCTGTCTCTGTCTCTCTCTCTGTCTCTGTCTCTCTCTCTGTCTCTGTCTCTCTCTCTGTCTCTGTCTCTGTCTCTCTCTCTGTCTCTGTCTCTGTCTCTGTCTCTGTCTCTGTCTCTCTCTCTGTCTCTCTCTCTGTCTCTCTCTCTGTCTCTCTCTCTGTCTCTCTCTCTGTCTCTCTCTCTGTCTCTCTCTCTGTCTCTCTCTCTGTCTCTCTCTCTGTCTCTCTCTCTGTCTCTCTCTCTGTCTCTCTCTCAGTGTCTCTCTGTCTCTCTCTCTCTCTCTCTCTCTCTCTCTCTCTCTCACTCTGTCTCTCTCTGTCTCTCTCTCACTCTCTCACTCTGTCTCTCTCTCTCTCTCTCTCTCTCTGTCTCTCTCTCTCTCTCTGTCTCTCTCTCTCTCTCTGTCTCTCTCTCACTCTGTCTCTCTCTGTCTCTCTCTCACTCTCTCACTCTGTCTCTCTCTCTCTCTCGCTGTCTCTCTCTCTCTGTCTCTCTCTCTCTCTCTGTCTCTCTCTCTCTCTCTCTCTCTCTCTCTCTCTCTCTCTCTCTCTCTCTGTCTCTCTCTCCCTCTCTCTCTCTCTCTGTCTCTGTCTCTCTCTCCCTCTCCCTCTCTCTCTGGCTCTCTCTCCCTCTCTCTCTCTCAATTCAATTCAATTCAATTCAATTGACTTTATTGACATGGTAGGTTCGTTATTACTTACATTGTCAAAGTATACATATCTCTCTCTCTCTCTCTCTCTCTCTCTTTTCAACAGATTCTCAGTGGCTTCATGATGTTCTTCAATTAAGGACCAAAGCAACTGAAGCTACTGCACCAGTTATTACACTTTACCGGCCTAATCCCAAGTGACATCCTATTCCCTGCATAGTGTGTTACTTTTGACTGTGGCCCCATGGGGGATCTAGTGCACTATGTAGGAAACAAGGGGCCATTTGGGACCAGGACCTCCACCTTTTCTATCTAATTATAATGTGTTACACCAGGTGTGTTAAGGCGTTTTCACACATAGTTCTGAGTTATAGTTCCAATCAGAGTTACGTTATTTCTTACATTCTATTTCATTTAATTTTTCACATTTTAGATTTGTGGCTTTGATTAGGATGCCCATTAGCCGACGCCAATGGCGACAGCTAGTCTTCCTGGGGTCTGACACGTAGAGAAAAAGACATTACAGACCGAAGACTTTACACACATTTAAAACATTAACGTGTGCGTGTGTGCGTGTGCGTGCGTGTGCGTGCTCGCGCGCGTGTGTGTGTGTGTGTGTGCGTGCGCGTGCGCGTGCGTGTGTGTGTGCGCGCGTGTGTGTGTGCGTGCGTGTGCGCGTGCGTGTGTGTGTGTGTGTGCGTGTGTGTGTGCATCCATCAACTTAACTAGGTCTTTCTTTGCAGCACATGACCATGTGACTGGACAATAATCAAGATAAGACCAAACTAGAGCCTCCATGACTTTGTGGAGTGTGGTGTCAAAAAAGCAGAGCATCTCTTTATTACCACTAGACCCCATCTTTACAACCCTTCAATCTATATGTTTTGACCATGACAGTTTACAATCTAAGGTGACACAAAGAAATATTGCATCCTCACCTTGTTCAACAGCCAAACCATTCATTACCAAGATTAAGCTCAGGTCTAGAGCTTAATAAAGTGTGATTTGTACCAAATACAATGTCAAATGAACTAAAATGACTAAACAAAACCAAAAAAATGATGATGTTAAAATCCATCTTTGATTATCAAGAAACACAAGTTCTGTATAGCCCCCTGCCTCCCCTAGTCTATATATAGTAGTCTATATCCCCGGTATACCCCCCCCCTGTCTCCTCTAGTCTATATATAGTAGTCTATATCCCCGGTATACCCCCCCCTGTCTCCTCTAGTCTATATATAGTAGTCTATATCCCCGATATAGCCCCCCCTGTCTCCTCTAGTCTATATATAGTAGTCTATATCCCCGATATAGCCCCCCCTGTCTCCTCTAGTCTATATATAGTAGTCTATATCCCCGGTATAGCCCCCCGTCTCCTCTAGTCTATATATAGTAGTCTATATCCCCGATATAGCCCCATGTCTCCACTAGTCTATATATAGTAGTCTATATCCCCGATATAGCCCCCCCATGTCTCCACTAGTCTATATATAGTAGTCTATATCCCCGATATAGCCCCCCGTCTCCTCTAGTCTATATATAGTAGTCTATATCCCCGGTATACCCCCCCTTGTCTCCTCTAGTCTATATATAGTAGTCTATATCCCCGATATAGCCCCCCCTGTCTCCTCTAGTCTATATATAGTAGTCTATATCCCCGGTATACCCCCCCCCCTGTCTCCTCTAGTCTATATATAGTAGTCTATATCCCCGATATAGCCCCCCCTGTCTCCTCTAGTCTATATATAGTAGTCTATATCCCCGGTATACCCCCCCCCCCTGTCTCCTCTAGTCTATATATAGTAGTCTATATCCCCGATATAGCCCCCCGTCTCCTCTAGTCTATATATGGTAGTCTATATCCCCGAAATAGCCCCCTGCCTCCTCTAGTCTATATATAGTAGTCTATATCCCCGATATAGCCCCCTTTCGCACCCTAGTCTATATATAGTAGTCTATATCCCCGGTATAGCCCCCTGTCTCCTCTAGTCTATATATAGTAGTCTATATCCCCGATATAGCCCCCCCTGTCTCCTCTAGTCTATATATAGTAGTCTATATCCCCGATATAGCCCCCTGCCTCCCCTAGTCTATATATAGTAGTCTATATCCCCGGTATAGCCCCCCGTCTCCTCTAGTCTATATATAGTAGTCTATATCCCCGGTATAGCCCCCTGTCTCCTCTAGTCTATATATAGTAGTCTATATCCCCGATATAGCCCCCCGTCTCCTCTAGTCTATATATAGTAGTCTATATCCCCGATATAGCCCCCTGCCTCCTCTAGTCTATATATAGTAGTCTATATCCCCGATATAGCCCCCTTTCGCACCCTAGTCTATATATAGTAGTCTATGTCCCCGATATAGCCCCCCGTCTCCTCTAGTCTATATATAGTAGTCTATATCCCCGGTATAGCCCCCTGTCTCCTCTAGTCTATATATAGTAGTCTATATCCCCGGTATAGCCTCCCCTCTCCTCTAGTCTATATTAATTAATCTATATCCCTGGTATAGCCCCCCGTCTCCCCTAGTCTATATTCATTAATAGCCCCCCGTCTCCCCTAATCTGCAGGATGTTCTCATTAAAGCCCTGCCACTGACATAATATTTTAGAGATTTCAGAGAACTCTGAACTTAATTCTTTATCTTTATGTGTTTTAAAACAAGCGATATACCCTTCCCGGCCAACGTGTTCATTTATCTAAAACATTAAGGACGGCTGGACTGGCCCTTGACCATTACCCCAGTAGGACCTAGCCATCCTAGTGACTGTCCTTTTAATCCACCGCAGCAGGCCGCAGGAATGTACAAGCCTGGGCCTCAGCGCTAGTTTTAAAACAAATAACATTTCTGTAAGATGAACTAGTCAGTGGAATTGTCTGGGCTTCTCTTCATTTAATTAGCATGACTCGGTTAAGGGAGGTGACGAGACAATTGGAGGTGTCATCTAATTATTTTAGCTGGCGCAACGCGGGGCCTCTACCGCGCCGGATCCCCGTTCCTTTGGCCCCGTGATATGAGGTAAACGGGTTAAAGCAGCAGGTGGTGATGTGTCTCTCATGGAGATATGGTTCCACAATATTAAACTGAATCAGGAGGACTGAAGGACTCCATTTATATTAGATAGAATGTAGAATAAATCAAATCACCCAAATATGATCTGCGCATCAATGGGTGAGACTTTTATAAGGTCATACAGCCACAACATGGTCCTATGTAGGTACGTTCCAAGAGGACAGGAGAGTAGTTGGGAGGAAAGGAGTGGAGACGAAAGGAGTGGAGAGGAAAGGAGTGGAGAGGAAAGGAGTGGGGAGGAAAGGAGTGGGGAGGAAAGGAGTGGAGAGGAAAGGAATGGAGAGGAAAGGAGTGGAGAGGAAAGGAGTGGGGAGGAAAGGAGTGGGGAGGAAAGGAGTGGAGAGGAAAGGAATGGAGAGGAATGGAGTGGGGAGGAAAGGAGTGGGGAGGAAAGGAGTGGGGAGGAAAGGAGTGGAGAGGAAAGGAGTGGGGAGGAAAGGAGTGGAGAGGAAAGGAGTGGAGAGGAATGGAGTGGAGAGGAAAGGAGTGGAGAGGAAAGGAGTGGGGAGGAAAGGAGTGGGGAGGAAAGGAGTGGAGAGGAAAGGAGTGGGGAGGAAAGGAGTGGAGAGGAAAGGAGTGGGGAGGAAAGGAGTGGGGAGGAAAGGAGTGGAGAGGAATGGAGTGGAGAGGAAAGGAGTGGGGAGGAAAGGAGTGGGGAGGAAAGGAGTGGAGAGGAAAGGAGTGGAGAGGAAAGGAGTGGAGAGGAAAGGAGTGGAGAGGAAAGGAGTGGAGAGGAAAGGAGTGGAGAGGAAAGGAATGGAGAGGAAAGGAGTGGAGAGGAAAGGAGTGGGGAGGAAAGGAGTGGAGAGGAAAGGAATGGAGAGGAATGGAGTGGGGAGGAAAGGAGTGGGGAGGAAAGGAGTGCAGAGGAAAGGAGTGGGGAGGAAAGGAGTGGGGAGGAAAGGAGTGGAGAGGAAAGGAATGGAGAGGAATGGAGTGGGGAGGAAAGGAGTGGGGAGGAAAGGAGTGGGGAGGAAAGGAGTGGGGAGGAAAGGAGTGGGGAGGAAAGGAGTGGAGAGGAAAGGAGTGGAGAGGAATGGAGTGGGGAGGAAAGGAGTGGGGAGGAAAGGAGTGGAGAGGAAAGGAGTTTGGAGGAAAGGAGTGGGGAGGAAAGGAGTGGAGAGGAATGGAGTGGAGAGGAATGGAGTGGAGAGGAATGGAGTGGAGAGGAAAGGAGTGGGGAGGAAAGGAGTGGAGAGGAAAGGAGTGGAGAGGAAAGGAATGGAGAGGAAAGGAGTGGAGAGGAAAGGAGTGGAGAGGAAAGGAGTGGAGAGGAAAGCCTTTCTGCAGCCGATCGGCCTGGCCTGGGCTTCCCCTCCCTCCCTGGTTTCTACATCAGCTGCGAGCAATGCATTCTGGGAAGCAGACGGACACTCCCATGATCCCCCATTGACATCGCATTCCCAAATCTGTCCGGATGCTCCAGGTCTGTCAGAGTAATGCCTCGAGGAGGGGGGGTGTTATGGATCTCCTGGAACACCCCGCCTTAACGCCAACACCTCCTCGGTTCCCCCTCTCTCTGGGCTGAAGCCTGCTGAACCTTGTCAGTCCCTTACCCCCACCACCTCCTCGGTTCCCACTCTCTCTGGGCTGAAGCCTGCTGAACCTTGTCAGTCCCTTACCCCCACCACCTCCTCGGTTACCCCTCTCTCTGGACTGAAGCCTGCTGAACCTTGTCAGTCCCTTACCCCCACCACCTCCTCGGTTCCCCCTCTCTCTGGGCTGAAGCCTGCTGAACCTTGTAAATCCCTTACCCCCACCACCTCTTCGGTTCCCCCTCTCTCTGGACTGAAGCCTGCTGAACCTTGTCAGTCCCTTACCCCAACCACCTCCTCGGTTCCCCCTCTCTCTGGACTGAAGCCTGCTGAACCTTGTCAGTCCCTTAACCCCACCACCTCTTCGGTTCCCCCTCTCTCTGGACTGAAGCCTGCTGAACCTTGTCAGTCCCTTACCCCAACCACCTCCTCGGTTCCCCCTCTCTCTGGACTGAAGCCTGCTGAACCTTGTCAGTCCCTTAACCCCACCACCTCCTCAGTTCCCCCTCTCTCTGGACTGAAGCCTGCTGAACCTTGTCAGTCCATTACCCCCACCACCTCCTCGGTTCCCCCTCTCTCTGGGCTGAAGCCTGCTGAACCTTGTAAGTCCCTTACCCCCACCACCTCCTCGGTTCCCCCTCTCTCTGGACTGAAGCCTGCTGAACCTTGTCAGTCCCTTACCCCCACCACCTCCTCGGTTCCCCCTCTCTCTGGCTGAAGCCTGCTGAACCTTGTAAGTCCCTTACCCCCACCACCTCCTCGGTTCCCCCTCTCTCTGGGCTGAAGCCTGCTGAACCTTGTCAGTCCCTTACCCCAACCACCTCCTCGGTTCCCCCTCTCTCTGGACTGAAGCCTGCTGAACCTCGTAAGTCCCTTACCCCCACCACCTCCTCGGTTCCCCCTCTCTCTGGGCTGAAGCCTGCTGAACCTTGTAAGTCCCTTACCCCCACCACCTCCTCGGTTCCCCCTCTCTCTGGACTGAAGCCTGCTGAACCTCGTAAGTCCCTTACCCCACCACCTCCTCGGTTCCCCCTCTCTCTGGGCTGAAGCCTGCTGAACCTTGTCAGTCCCTTACCCCAACCACCTCCTCGGTTCCCCCTCTCTCTGGACTGAAGCCTGCTGAACCTTGTAAGTCCCTGCCATCAAGACTGGGTAACACCAAATGAGATTGACAGATCACACCAACCATTAAACCGTAAAACACTTTCAGTGAAACACCTTGGAGTGTTCTTTAGATGTGTGAGATGTGAATGGAATATTGCAGTGCACTATGTAGGTGACATAGAGAGTTACAGGATATAGAGAGTTACAGGTAACTGAGAAAATAGTGGAAACACTTAAGTAAATGATTGAAAGCAGGTGTTTGTTAATTATGCAATTAACATCTCATCACGCTGAGGTTCATGTATAAAAATGCTGGGCATGTCATTATTTTGGGCTACCATGAAAATTCCCCCATCCACAGGGCAGAAGTGGTCACTAAGTAGTTTGATGAGCATGAAAACGATGTAAAATGTTAGTCCATAAGATTTTTGCAACGTAAAGCTTAACTTTCTGAACATTCGAGACGTGTAGTCCACTTGTCATTCCAATCTCCTTTGCATTAGCGTAGCCTCTTCTGTAGCCTGTCAACTATGTGTCTGTCTATCCCTGTTCTCTCCTCTCTGCACAGACCATACAAACGCTTCACACCGCGTGGCCGTGCCACCCTAACCTGGTGGTCCCAGCGCGCACGACCCACGTGGAGTTCCAGGTCTCCGGCAGCCTCTGGAACTGCCGATCTGCGGCCAACAAGGCAGAGTTCATCCCAGCCTATGCTTCCCTCCAGTCCCTCGACTTCTTGGCACTGACGGAAACATGGATTACCACAGATAACACAGCTACTCCTACTGCTCTCTCCTCGTCTGCCCACGTGTTCTCGCACACCCCGAGAGCTTCTGGTCAGCGGGGTGGTGGCACTGGGATCCTCATCTCTCCCAAGTGGACATTCTCTCTTTCTCCCCTGACCCATCTGTCTATCGCCTCCTTTGAATTCCATGCTGTCACAGTTACCAGCCCTTTCAAACTTAACATCCTTATCATTTATCGCCCTCCAGGTTCCCTTGGAGAGTTCATCAATGAGCTTGACTCCTTGATAAGTTCCTTTCCTGAGGATGGCTCACCTCTCACAGTTCTGGGTGACTTTAACCTCCCCATGTCTACCTTTGACTCATTCCTCTCTGCCTCCTTCTTTCCACTCCTCTCCTCTGTTGACCTCACCCTCTCACCTTCCCCCCCTCATCACAAGGCAGGCAATACGCTTGACCTCATCTTTACTAGATGCTGTTCTTCCACTAATCTCATTGCAACTCCCCTCCAAGTCTCCGACCACTACCTTGTATCCTTTTCCCTCTCGCTCTCATCCAACACTTCCGACTCTGCCCCTACTCGGATGGTATCGCGCCGTCCCAACCTTCGCTCTCTCTACCCCGCTACTCTCTCCTCTTCCATCCTATCATCTCTTCCCTCTGCTCAAACCTTCTCCAACCTATCTCCTGATTCTGCCTCCTCAACCCTCCTCTCCTCCCTTTCTGCATCCTTTGACTCTCTATGTCCCCTATCCTCCAGGCCGGCTCGGTCCTCCCCTCCTGCTCCGTGGCTCGACGACTCATTGCGAGCTCACAGAACAGGGCTCCGGGGAGCCGAGCGGAAATGGAGGAGAACTCGCCTCCCTGCGGACCTGGCATACTTTCACTCCCTCCTCTCTACATTTTCCTCTTCTGTCTCTGCTGCTAAAGCTACTTTCTACCACTCTAAATTCCAAGCATCTGCCTCTAACCCTAGGAAGCTCTTTGCCACCTATTCCTCCCTCCTGAATCCTCCTCCCCCTCCCCCCCCTCCTCCCTCTCTGCGGATGACTTCGTCAACCATTTTGAAAAGAAGGTCAACGACATCCGATCCTCGTTTGCTAAGTCAAACAACACCGCTGGTTCTGCTCACACTGCCCTACCCTGTGCTTTGACCTCTTTCTCCCCTCTCTCCCCAGATGAAATCTCGCGTCTTGTGACGGCCGGCCGCCCAACAACCTGCCCGCTTGACCCTATCCCCTCCTCTCTTCTCTAGACCATTTCCGGAGACCTTTTCCCTTACCTCACCTCGCTCATCAACTCATCCTTGACCGCTGGCTACGTCCCTTCCGTCTTCAAGAGAGTAAGAGTTGCACCCCTTCTGAAAAAACCTACACTCGATCCCTCCGATGTCAACAACTACAGACCAGTATCCCGTCTTTCTTTTCTCTCCAAAACTCTTGAACGTGCCGTCCTTGGCCAGCTCTCCTGCTATCTCTCTCAGAATGACCTTCTTGATCCAAATCAGTCAGGTTTCAAGACTAGTCATTCAACTGAGACTGCTCTTCTCTGTGTCAAGGAGGCGCTCCGCACTGCTAAAGCTAACTCTCTCTCCTCTGCTCTCATCCTTCTAGACCTATCGGCTGCCTTTGATACTGTGAACCATCAGATCCTCCTCTCCACCCTCTCCGAGTTGGGCATCTCCGGCGCGGCCCACGCTTGGATTGCGTCCTACCTGACAGGTCGCTCCTACCAGGTGGCGTGGCGAGAATCTGTCTCCGCACCACGTGCTCTCACCACTGGTGTCCCCCAGGGCTCTGTTCTAGGCCCTCTGCTATTCTCGCTATACACCAAGTCACTTGGCTCTGTCATATCCTCACATGGTCTCTCCTATCATTGCTATGCAGATGACACACGATTAATCTTCTCCTTTCCCCCTTCTGATAACCAGGTGGCGAATCGCATCTCTGCATGTCTGGCAGACATATCAGTGTGGATGACGGATCACCACCTCAAGCTGAACCTCGGCAAGACGGAGCTGCTCTTCCTCCCGGGGAAGGACTGCCCGTTCCATGATCTCGCCATCACGGTTGACAACTCCATTGTGTCCTCCTCCCAGAGCGCTAAGAACCTTGGCGTGATCCTGGACAACACCCTGTCGTTCTCAACTAACATCAAGGGGGTGGCCCGTTCCTGTAGGTTCATGCTCTACAACATTCGCAGCCATGGTGCTTGCCTACGGAGCTGTGAGGGGAACGGCACCTCCGTACCTTCAGGCTCTGATCAGGCCCTACACCCAAACAAGGACACTGCGTTCATCCATCTCTGGCCTGCTCACCTCCCTACCTCTGAGGAAGTACAGTTCCCGCTCAGCCCAGTCAAAACTGTTCGCTGCTCTGGCACCCCAATGGTGGAACAAACTCCCTCACGACGCCAGGTCAGCGGAGTCAATCACCACCTACCGGAGACACCTGAAATCCCACCTCTTTAAGGAATACCTAGGATAGGATAAAGCAATCCTTCTGACCCCCCCCCCCCCCTTAAAAGATTTAGATGCACTGTTGTAAAGTGGCTGTTCCACTGGATATAAGGTGAATGCACCAATTTGTAAGTCGCTCTGGATAAGAGCGTCTGCTAAATGACTTAAATGTAAATGTAAATGTAAACCATATGCCATGCCATCTCAGTCACCAAATCTCAACCCAATTGCTGGGAGATGCCTGAGACAACGTTTTCCACCACCATCAACAAAACACCAAATTATGGAATTTCTTGTGGAAGAATTGTGTCACCAGTAGAGTTCCAGACACAAGGTACAGTGAAGCTGTTCTGGCTCGTGGTGACCCAACGCCCTGTTAACAGGGCGTTGGGCCACCACGACACCAACATAAAGTGTGTTAACAGGGCGTTGGGCCACCACGACACCAACATAAAGTGTGTTAACAGGGCATTGGGTCACCACGACACCAACAAATAGTGTGTTAACAGGGCGTTGGGCCACCACAACACCAACATAAAGTGTGTTAACAGGGCGTTGGGTCACTACGACACCAACATAAAGTGTGTTAACAGGGCGTTGGGCCACGACACCAACATAAAGTGTGTTAACAGGGCGTTGGGTAACTACGACACCAACATATAGTGTGTTAACAGGGCGTTGGGTCACCACGACACCAACATAAAGTGTGTTAACAGGGCATTGGTGTCACGTTCCTGACCTGTTTTCTGTTAGTTTGTGTATGTGTTAGCTGGTCAGGACGTGAGTTTGGGTGGGCAGTCTATGTTTTCTGTTTCTATGTTGGTTTAAGGGTGACCTGATATGGCTCTCAATTAGAGGCAGGTGGTTTTCATTTCCTCTGATTGAGAGCCATATTAAGGTAGGTGTTTTCACACTGTTTGTTTGTGGGTGGTTGTCTCCTGTGTCTGTGTGATGTTACGCCACATGGGACTGTTTCGGTTTTGTTTGTTCGGTTTATGTAGTCTGTTCCTGTTTTCATGCGTTCTTCGTTATACGTAAGTTCTTATGTTCAGGTGCGTCTACGTCGTTTGTTGTTTTGTAGTTATTCAAGTATAGTTCGTTTTCTGTCTATGTCGTGTCTTGTTTAAATCAATAAATCATGTCATCATACCTCGCTGCATATTGGTCTTCAGATCCCTCTCTCCTCTCCTCGTCCGAGGAGGAGGAGGATTTAGAGTATCGTTACAGAACCACCCACCAAATTACCAGAACCAAGCAGCGGGGAAAAAGGCAGCGAAAGCAACCACAGAAATCCCAGGACTTGTGGACTTGGGAGGAAGAGTTGAATGGAGAAGGACCCTGGGCACAGGCTGGGGAGTATCGCCGCCCCAAAGCTGAGCTGGAGGAAGCGAAAGCTGAGCGGCGGCGATATGAGGAGGCAGCACGGCAGCGGGACAGGTACGAGAGGCAACCCCAGAATTTTTTTGGGGGGGGGCTAGAGAGGAGTGTGGCTAAGCCAGGTAGCAGACCTGAGCGCACTCCTCGTGCTTATTATAAGCAACGCGTCACTGGTCAGGCACCGTGTTATGCGGTTAAGCGCACGGTGTCGCCAGTGCGTGCCCATAGCCTGGTGCGCTATAGGGCAGCCCCCCGAAAGTGTCAAGTGAGTGTGGGCATCCAGCCGGGGCGTATTGTGCCTGCTCAGCGCGTCTGGTCTCCGGTACGCAGTTTCGGTCCAGGGTATCCTGCGCCGGCTCTGCGTGCTGTGTCTCCGGGGCGCTGGGAGGGTGCAGTGCGTCCTATGCCTACGCTCCGCTCGTACCGGGCAAATGTGGGAGTGGAGCCTAAGGGAGAAGTGCGCGTAGTAGGCACTAGATCTCCAGTGCTCATCCACAGCCCGGTTCAACCTGTGCCTGCACTCTGGAGGGTACGGGCTGGAGTAGTATGCCAGCCTGGGGGAGTGGTGCCAAGGCTGCGCACCAGAGCTCCAGTGCTCCCCCACAGCCCGGTCCTTCAGGTGCCTTTTAACATCAAGCCTCCTGTAGGTCTCTCCAGCCTGGTGGGTCCTGTGGCAGCCCCACGCACCAGGCTGTCTCTCCGTCTCCTCCCTACAGGTGTGCCCGTCTGCCCAGCGGTGCCTGAGCTGCCCGTCTGCCCAGCGTCGCCTGAACTGCCCGTCTGCCCAGCGGCGCCTGAACTGCCCGTCTGCCATGAGCCTGCAAAGCTGCCCGTCTGCCATGAGCCTGCAAAGCTGCCCGTCTGCCATGAGCCTGCAAAGCTGCCCGTCTGCCATGAGCCTGCAAAGCTGCCCGTCTGCCATGAGCCTGCAAAGCTGCCCGTCTGCCAGGAGCCTACAGAGCCGTCCGCCAGACAGGAGCCGCTAGAGCCGTCCGCCAGACAGGAGCTGCCAGAGCCTTCCGCCAGACCGGATCAGCCAGAGCCTTCCGCCAGACCGGATCAGCCAGAGCCTTCCGCCAGACCGGATCAGCCAGAGCCTTCCGCCAGACCGGATCAGCCAGAGCCTTCCGCCAGACCGGATCAGCCAGAGCCTTCCGCCAGACCGGATCAGCCAGAGCCTTCCGCCAGACCGGATCAGCCAGAGCCTTCCGCCAGACCGGATCAGCCAGAGCCTTCCGCCAGACCGGATCAGCCTTCAGAGCCGTCCAGCCAGGACCAGCCTTCAGAGCCGTCCAGCCAGGACCAGCCTTCAGAGCCGTCAGCGAGCCATGACCAGCCAGAGCCGTCAGCGAGCCATGACCAGCCAGAGCCGTCAGCGAGCCATGACCAGCCAGAGCCGTCATCCAGCCAGGATCCGCCAGAGCCAGCCAGCCAGGATCCGCCAGCCAGTCCGGTGTTGTCCCTCAGTCCGGAGCTGCCGTCCCTCAGTCCGGGGCGCCCCCTAAATCCAGCGGGACCCATGTCTAGGGTTCCCAGTCCAAGGTCGGTGGCGAGGGTCGCCACCTTGAGGAAGACACAGAAGCGGGGATTTATTATGGTGGGATTGGGACAGCGTCCGGAGCCGGAGCCACCACCGTGGTCAGATGCCCACCCAGACCCTCCCCTAGACTTTTGGTGGTGCGTTCGGAGTACGCACCTTGAGGGGGGGGTTATGTCACGTTCCTGACCTGTTTTCTGTTAGTTTGTGTATGTGTTAGCTGGTCAGGACGTGAGTTTGGGTGGGCAGTCTATGTTTTCTGTTTCTATGTTGGTTTAAGGGTGACCTGATATGGCTCTCAATTAGAGGCAGGTGGTTTTCATTTCCTCTGATTGAGAGCCATATTAAGGTAGGTGTTTTCACACTGTTTGTTTGTGGGTGGTTGTCTCCTGTGTCTGTGTGATGTTACGCCACATGGGACTGTTTCGGTTTTGTTTGTTCGGTTTATGTAGTCTGTTCCTGTTTTCATGCGTTCTTCGTTATACGTAAGTTCTTATGTTCAGGTGCGTCTACGTCGTTTGTTGTTTTGTAGTTATTCAAGTATAGTTCGTTTTCTGTCTATGTCGTGTCTTGTTTAAATCAATAAATCATGTCATCATACCTCGCTGCATATTGGTCTTCAGATCCCTCTCTCCTCTCCTCGTCCGAGGAGGAGGAGGATTTAGAGTATCGTTACAATTGGGTCACCACGACACCAACATAAAGTGTGTTAACAGGGAGTTGGGCCACCACGACACCAACATATAGTGTATTAACAGGGAGTTGGGTCACCACGACACCAACATAAAGTGTGTTAACAGGGCGTTGGGCCACCACGACACCAACATAAAGTGTGTTACCAGGGAGTTGGGTCACCACGACACCAACATAAAGTGTGTTAACAGGGCGTTGGGTCACCACGACACCAACATAAAGTGTGTTAACAGGGCGTTGGGCCACCACGACACCAACATAAAGTGTGTTAACAGGGCGTTGGGCCACCACGACACCAACATAAAGTGTGTTAACAGGGCGTTGGGTCACGACACCAACATAATGTCACGCCCTGGCCTTAGTATTCTTTGTTTTCTTTATTATTTTAGTTAGGTCAGGGTGTGACATGGGGAATGTTTTTGTTTTGTTGGTTTTGGGTGTTGTTTAGGGTAAAGGGGTTGTTGTATAGTATATGGGTTTGTGTGGAGTACATGTTTCTAGTGTTGTCTATGTATGTTTAGTTGTCTAGGAGAGTCTATGGTTACCTGAATGAGTTCCCAATTAGAGACAGCTGATTTCGGTTGTCTCTGATTGGGAGCCTTATTTAGGGTAGCCATAGGCTCTCATTGGTTGTGGGTAATTGTCTATGTCAGAACGTTTGTAGCCTGTCTGTCTATGCACAACGTTTGTAGCTTCACGGTCGTTTTGTTATTTTGTTTGTTTGTAATAGTGTTTTTTCGTTCCATGTTCATCTTCGTTCGTTTCATTAAAAGAGAAGATGTATTCTTATCCAGCTGCGCCTTGGTCCTCATTCTCTCCAGTACACGATCGTGACAGAATTACCCACCATAGGACCAAGCGGCATGGAAAGCGGCAACAGGATCTACCTACACAGGATTCATGGACATGGGAGGAGATACTGGATGGTAAGGGGCCGTGGGCTCAACCGGGAGAATATCGCCTTCCTCGTGAAGAGCTGGAGGCAGCTAAAGCCGAGAGGAGGCGATATGAGGAGGCAGCACGGAGACAAGGCTGGAAGCCCGTGAGTACAACCCAAAAATTTCTTGGGGGGGGTCTTAAAGGGAGTGTGGCGAAGTCAGGTAGGAAACCTGCGCCTACTCCCTGTACTTACCGTGGAGAGCGAGAGTACGGGCAGACACCGTGTTACGCAGTAGAGCGCACGGTGTCTCCTGTACACGTGCATAGCCCGGTTCGGTACATTTCAGCTCCACGTATCGGCCGGGCTAGACTGATCGTTGAGCCGTATGTCATGAAGCCGGCCCAACGCATCTGGTCACCAGTGCGTCTCCTCGGGCCGGCGTACATGGCACCAGCCTTACGCATGGTGTCCCCGGTTCGCCTACATAGGCCGGTGCGGGTTATTCCACCTCCCCGCACTGGTCAGGCGACGGGGAGCATAGAACCAGGTAAGGTTGGGCAGGCTTGGCGTTCAAGGGAGCCAGTACGCCTGCACGGTCCGGTATTTCCGGCGCCACCTCCCCGCCCCAACCCAGTACCACCAGTGCCTCCTCCACGCACTAGCTATATGGTGCGTGTCTCCAGCCCTTTACCACCAGTGTCTAAACCACGCACCAAGCCTCCTGTGTGTCCCCAGAGTCCTGTGCGTCCTGTTGCTGCTCCCCGCACTAGCCCTGAGATGCGTGTCCCCAGCCCGGTGCCACCAGTCCCGGCACCACGCACCAGGCCTACAGTGCGCCTCAGCCGGCAGGAGTCTGCCGTCTGCACAGCGATGACTGAACTGCCCGTCTGCCAAGCGCCATCTGAGCCATCCGTCTCCCCAGCGCCATCTGAGCCATCCGTCTCCCCAGCGCCATCTGAGCCATCCGTCTGCCATGAGCCTGCAAAGCCGCCCGTCTGCCATGAGCCTGCAAAGCCGCCCGTCTGCCATGAGCCAACTGAGCCGCCAGCCAGACAGGAGCCGCTAGAGCCGCCAGCCAGACAGGAGCCGCTAGAGCCGTCCGTCAGACAGGATCTGTCAGAGCCGCCAACCAGACAGGATCTGTCAGAGCCGCCAACCAGACAGGATCTGCCAGAGCCGCCAACCAGACAGGATCTGCCAGAGCCGCCAACCAGACAGGATCTGCCAGAGCCGCCAACCAGACAGGATCTGCCAGAGCCGCCAACCAGACAGGATCTGCTAGAGCCGCCAACCAGACAGGATCTGCCAGAGCCGCCAATCAGACAGGATCTGCCAGATCAGTCAGCCAGCCATGAGCAGCCAGATCCGTCAGCTAGCCATGAGCAGCCAGATCCGTCAGCTAGCCATGAGCAGCCAGATCCGTCAGCTAGCCATGAGCAGCCAGATCCGTCAGCTAGCCATGAGCAGCCAGATCCGTCAGCTAGCCATGAGCAGCCAGATCCGTCAGCTAGCCATGAGCAGCCAGATCCGTCAGCTAGCCATGAGCAGCCAGATCCGTCAGCTAGCCATGAGCAGCCAGATCCGTCAGCTAGCCATGAGCAGCCAGATCCGTCAGCTAGCCATGAGCAGCCAGATCCGTCAGCCAGCCATGAGCAGCCAGATCCGTCAGCCAGCCATGAGCAGCCAGATCCGTCAGCCAGCCATGAGCAGCCAGATCCGTCAGCCAGCCATGAGCAGCCAGATCCGTCAGCCAGCCATGAGCAGCCAGATCCGTCAGCCAGCCATGAGCAGCCAGATCCGTCAGCCAGCCATGAGCAGCCAGATCCGTCAGCCAGCCATGAGCAGCCAGATCCGTTAGCCAGCCATGAGCAGCCAGATCTGTCAGCCAGCCATGGGCCGTCCCTCAGTCCGGAGCTGCAGTCCCTCAGTCCGGAGCTGCCATTCCTCAGTCCGGAGCTGCCATTCCTCAGTCCGGAGCTGCCCCTTACCCTGGTGCTGCCCCTTATCCTGGTGCTGCCCCTTATCCTGGTGCTGCCCCTTACCCTGGTGCTGCCCCTTACCCTGGTGCTGCCCCTTATCCTGGTGCTGCCCCTTATCCTGGTGCTGCCCCTTACCCTGGTGCTGCCCCTTACCCTGGTGCTGCCCCTGACCCTGGTACTGCCCCTGACCCTGGTACTGCCCCTTACCCTGGTACTGCCCCTTAGTCCGGAACTGCCCCTTAATGCAATGGGGTTAATGTGGAGGGGGGTCGTTTGGAGGAAGCCTAGGAGGTGGTTAGGTACTGTGGTGACGTGGGGACCGCGACCAGAGCCGGAGCCGCCACCGTGGAAGGAAGCCCACCCAGACCCTCCCCTAGACTGTGTATGGTGCGCCCAGAGTTCGCGCCTCAAGGGGGGGGTTATGTCACGCCCTGGCCTTAGTATTCTTTGTTTTCTTTATTATTTTAGTTAGGTCAGGGTGTGACATGGGGAATGTTTTTGTTTTGTTGGTTTTGGGTGTTGTTTAGGGTAAAGGGGTTGTTGTATAGTATATGGGTTTGTGTGGAGTACATGTTTCTAGTGTTGTCTATGTATGTTTAGTTGTCTAGGAGAGTCTATGGTTACCTGAATGAGTTCCCAATTAGAGACAGCTGATTTCGGTTGTCTCTGATTGGGAGCCTTATTTAGGGTAGCCATAGGCTCTCATTGGTTGTGGGTAATTGTCTATGTCAGAACGTTTGTAGCCTGTCTGTCTATGCACAACGTTTGTAGCTTCACGGTCGTTTTGTTATTTTGTTTGTTTGTAATAGTGTTTTTTCGTTCCATGTTCATCTTCGTTCGTTTCATTAAAAGAGAAGATGTATTCTTATCCAGCTGCGCCTTGGTCCTCATTCTCTCCAGTACACGATCGTGACACATAAAGTGTGTTAACTTCTTGAGAATACAGGGGGTGCTGTTTCGCATTAGCATAATTGTCTCTACAGATTAAACTGCCTCTTATTCAATTATTGCTGTTACTATATGCATATAACCATATGCCATTGGATAGAAAACAAGCTATGGTTTCTAAAACCGTTCCAATTTTGTCTCTGAGTCAAACACAGGTCATTTCACAGCACTTTCCCTGAGCCAGAAGAAGATTGCAAGATGTGTATGCTCGCTTCAAAGCTCTGCCTATATATGGTCACGCGACCTATGACCCGAAACACACTTCCTTCTTCTTCCTCTGGGTGTCTGGAAGACGTCAGAGGAGAAATTTTTTGTTTATCTTGTACTGACGTGAAATAAGACCTATTTCTTTAGCGTGACCGACAACTTCCGGTTTCTGAGATGCGCGTTTTCAGAGGTGCCATTGTCTTTTGTTATGCTGACGTTACGGATGAAAACTATCTCCGTGTCGAAGTTTGTTTGATACATGTGACCATATCACCGTAATGTATGTTTTTTCAATATAGTTTAATCAGATTATTAGAATTTTTTCGGGAGTTTTGCCGTGTTCCGTTCTTTGAGTTTTTTAACTTTGGACATGGACCGTGCCAGTCGACCAGTACCCAGGCTAAATGAAGAGGGGAGGTTGCCATTGTGAATGGATTGAACGACTCATCAGGACTAAGGACACCTTGATCAACATTCTGATGAAAGACCAGCAATAGTAAGACCCAATTTACGATGTTATTTCATATATCTGTCGTGCATGTGAACTGGTCGGGCGCGTCCAGCCGGTTCTGGCTGGCCTGGTTATGCTAATTTAGCGATACATTTTGTTTTCGCTATAAAACATTTAAAAAATCTGAAATATTGTTTGGATTCACCAGATGTTGGGCTTTCAATGTCTGTACGCTGTGTATTTTTTCTGAAATGTTTTAAGACAAGTAATTAGTTATATAACGTTGGTCTCTGTAATTGTTCTAGCTGCATCAGCACTATATCAGATTGCAGCTGCAATGTAGAACTGTGATTTATACCTGAAAAATGCACATTTAAAAAAAAAAAACTATGCTATACCATAAATATGTTATCAGACTGTCATCTTATGAATTTGTTTGTTGGTTTGTGGCTATCAATATCTTAGTTTAGCCGAATTGGTGATAGCACCTGATGGAGTAAGAAACTGTTGGAGTAAGAAAATGGTGTCTTTTGCTAACGTGTTTAGCTAATAGATTTACATATTTTGTCTTCCCTGTAAAACATTTAAAAAATCTGAAATGGTGGTTTTATTCACAAGATCTGTGTCTTTCATTGGGTGTCTTGGACTTGTGATTTAATGATATTTAGATGCTACTATTTAATTGTGACGCTATGCTAGCGATGCTAATCAGTGTGTGGGGGGGGGGGGGGGGTGCTCCCGGATCCGGGTTAGGTACTCTGTAGAGGTTAACAGGGCGTTGGGCCACCACGACACCAACATATAGTGTGTTAACAGGGAGTTGGGTCACCACGACACCAACATAAAGTGTGTTAACAGGGCGTTGGGCCACCACGACACCAACATAAAGTGTGTTAACAGGGCGTTGGGTCACTACGACACCAACATAAAGTGTGTTAACAGGGCGTTGGGCCACGACACCAACATAAAGTGTGTTAACAGGGCGTTGGGCCACGACACCAACATAAAGTGTGTTAACAGGGCGTTGGGTAACTACGACACCAACATATAGTGTTAACAGGGAGTTGGGTCACCACGACACCAACATAAAGTGTGTTAACAGGGCATTGGGTCACCACGACACCAACATAAAGTGTGTTAACAGGGAGTTGGGCCACCACGACACCAACATAAAGTGTGTTAACAGGGAGTTGGGCCACCACGACACCAACATATAGTGTATTAACAGGGAGTTGGGTCACCACGACACCAACATAAAGTGTGTTAACAGGGCGTTGGGTCACCACGACACCAACATAAAGTGTGTTAACAGGGCGTTGGGCCACCACGACACCAACATAAAGTGTGTTAACAGGGAGTTGGGTCACCACGACACCAACATAAAGTGTGTTAACAGGGCGTTGGGTCACCACGACACCAACATAAAGTGTGTTAACAGGGCGTTGGGCCACCACGACACCAACATATAGTGTGTTAACAGGGAGTTGGGTCACCACGACACCAACATAAAGTGTGTTAACAGGGCGTTGGGCCACGACACCAACATAAAGTGTGTTAACAGGGCGTTGGGTCACTACGACACCAACATAAAGTGTGTTAACAGGGCGTTGGGCCACGACACCAACATAAAGTGTGTTAACAGGGCGTTGGGCCACGACACCAACATAAAGTGTGTTAACAGGGCGTTGGGTAACTACGACACCAACATATAGTGTTAACAGGGAGTTGGGTCACCACGACACCAACATAAAGTGTGTTAACAGGGCATTGGGTCACCACGACACCAACATAAAGTGTGTTAACAGGGCGTTGGGCCACCACGACACCAACATATAGTGTGTTAACAGGGAGTTGGGTCACCACGACACCAACATAAAGTGTGTTAACAGGGCGTTGGGCCACGACACCAACATAAAGTGTGTTAACAGGGCGTTGGGTCACTACGACACCAACATAAAGTGTGTTAACAGGGCGTTGGGCCACGACACCAACATAAAGTGTGTTAACAGGGCGTTGGGCCACGACACCAACATAAAGTGTGTTAACAGGGCGTTGGGTAACTACGACACCAACATATAGTGTTAACAGGGAGTTGGGTCACCACGACACCAACATAAAGTGTGTTAACAGGGCATTGGGTCACCACGACACCAACAAAAAGTGTGTTAACAGGGAGTTGGGCCACCACGACACCAACATAAAGTGTGTTAACAGGGAGTTGGGCCACCACGACACCAACATATAGTGTATTAACAGGGAGTTGGGTCACCACGACACCAACATAAAGTGTGTTAACAGGGCGTTGGGCCACCACGACACCAACATAAAGTGTGTTAACAGGGAGTTGGGTCACCACGACACCAACATAAAGTGTGTTAACAGGGCGTTGGGTCACCACGACACCAACATAAAGTGTGTTAACAGGGCGTTGGGCCACCACGACACCAACATATAGTGTGTTAACAGGGAGTTGGGTCACCACGACACCAACATAAAGTGTGTTAACAGGGCGTTGGGCCACGACACCAACATAAAGTGTGTTAACAGGGCGTTGGGCCACCACGACACCAACATATAGTGTGCTAACAGGGAGTTGGGTCACCACGACACCAACATAAAGTGTGTTAACAGGGCGTTGGGTAGCCACGACACCAACATAAAGTGTGTTAACAGGGAGTTGGGTCACCACGACACCAACATAAAGTGTGTTAACAGGGCGTTGGGCCACCACGACACCAACATAAAGTGTGTTAACAGGGCGTTGGGTCACGACACCAACATAAAGTGTGTTAACAGGGCGTTGGGTCACGACACCAACATAAAGTGTGTTAACAGGGCGTTGGGCCACCACGACACCAACATAAAGTGTGTTAACAGGGCGTTGGGCCACCACGACACCAACATAAAGTGTGTTAACAGGGCGTTGGGTCACGACACCAACATAAAGTGTGTTAACAGGGCGTTGGGCCACCACGACACCAACATAAAGTGTGTTAACAGGGCGTTGGGCCACCACGACACCAACATAAAGTGTGTTAACAGGGCGTTGGGTCACCACGACACCAACATAAAGTGTGTTAACAGGGCGTTGGGTCACCACGACACCAACATAAAGTGTGTTAACAGGGCGTTGGGTCACCACGACACCAACATAAAGTGTGTTAACAGGGCGTTGGGCCACCACGACACCAACATAAAGTGTGTTAACAGGGCGTTGGGCCACCAAGACACCAACATAAAGTGTGTTAACAGGGCGTTGGGCCACCACGACACCAACATGAAGTGTGTTAACAGGGCGTTGGGTCACCACGACACCAACATAAAGTGTGTTAACAGGGCGTTGGGTCACCACGACACCAACATAAAGTGTGTTAACAGGGCGTTGGGCCACGACACCAACATAAAGTGTGTTAACAGGGCGTTGGGCCACGACACCAACATAAAGTGTGTTAACAGGGCGTTGGGTCACCACGACACCAACATAAAGTGTGTTAACAGGGCGTTGGGTCACCACGACACCAACATAAAGTGTGTTAACAGGGCGTTGGGCCACCACGACACCAACATAAAGTGTGTTAACAGGGCGTTGGGTCACACCGACACCAACATATAGTGTGTTAACAGGGCGTTGGGCCACCACGACACCAACATAAAGTGTGTTAACAGGGCGTTGGGTCACCACGACACCAACATAAAGTGTGTTAACAGGGCGTTGGGTCACTACGACACCAACATAAAGTGTGTTAACAGGGCGTTGGGCCACCAAGACACCAACATAAAGTGTGTTAACAGGGAGTTGGGCCACGACGACACCAACATAAAGTGTGTTAACAGGGCGTTGGGTCACCACGACACCAACATATAGTGTGTTAACAGGGCGTTGGGCCACCACGACACCAACATAAAGTGTGTTAACAGGGCGTTGGGCCACGACACCAACATATAGTGTGTTAACAGGGCGTTGGGTCACCACGACACCAACATAAAGTGTGTTAACAGGGCGTTGGGCCACGACACCAACATAAAGTGTGTTAACAGGGCGTTGGGCCACCACGACACCAACATAAAGTGTGTTAACAGGGCGTTGGGTCACCACGACACCAACATAAAGTGTGCTAACAGGGCGTTGGGCCACCACGACACCAACATAAAGTGTGTTAACAGGGCGTTGGGTCACGACACCAACATAAAGTGTGTTAACAGGGCGTTGGGCCACCACGACACCAACATAAAGTGTGTTAACAGGGCGTTGGGCCACCACGACACCAACATAAAGTGTGTTAACAGGGCGTTGGGTCACCACGACACCAACATAAAGTGTGTTAACAGGGCGTTGGGTCACCACGACACCAACATAAAGTGTGTTAACAGGGCGTTGGGTCACCACGACACCAACATAATGTGTGTTAACAGGGCGTTGGGTCACCACGACACCAACATAAAGTGTGTTAACAGGGCGTTGGGCCACCACGACACCAACATAAAGTGTGTTAACAGGGCGTTGGGCCACCAAGACACCAACATAAAGTGTGTTAACAGGGCGTTGGGCCACCACGACACCAACATGAAGTGTGTTAACAGGGCGTTGGGTCACCACGACACCAACATAAAGTGTGTTAACAGGGCGTTGGGTCACCACGACACCAACATAAAGTGTGTTAACAGGGCGTTGGGTCACCACGACACCAACATAAAGTGTGTTAACAGGGCGTTGGGCCACCACGACACCAACATAAAGTGTGTTAACAGGGCGTTGGGCCACCAAGACACCAACATAAAGTGTGTTAACAGGGCGTTGGGCCACCACGACACCAACATGAAGTGTGTTAACAGGGCGTTGGGCCACGACACCAACATAAAGTGTGTTAACAGGGCGTTGGGCCACGACACCAACATAAAGTGTGTTAACAGGGCGTTGGGTCACCACGACACCAACATAAAGTGTGTTAACAGGGCGTTGGGTCACCACGACACCAACATAAAGTGTGTTAACAGGGCGTTGGGCCACCACGACACCAACATAAAGTGTGTTAACAGGGCGTTGGGTCACACCGACACCAACATATAGTGTGTTAACAGGGCGTTGGGCCACCACGACACCAACATAAAGTGTGTTAACAGGGCGTTGGGTCACCACGACACCAACATAAAGTGTGTTAACAGGGAGTTGGGTCACTACGACACCAACATAAAGTGTGTTAACAGGGCGTTGGGCCACCAAGACACCAACATAAAGTGTGTTAACAGGGAGTTGGGCCACGACGACACCAACATAAAGTGTGTTAACAGGGCGTTGGGTCACCACGACACCAACATATAGTGTGTTAACAGGGCGTTGGGCCACCACGACACCAACATAAAGTGTGTTAACAGGGCGTTGGGTCACCACGACACCAACATAAAGTGTGTTAACAGGGCGTTGGGCCACCACGACACCAACATAAAGTGTGTTAACAGGGCGTTGGGTCACGACACCAACATAAAGTGTGTTAACAGGGCGTTGGGCCACCACGACACCAACATAAAGTGTGTTAACAGGGCGTTGGGCCACCACGACACCAACATAAAGTGTGTTAACAGGGCGTTGGGTCACCACGACACCAACATAAAGTGTGTTAACAGGGCGTTGGGTCACCACGACACCAACATAAAGTGTGTTAACAGGGCGTTGGGTCACCACGACACCAACATAAAGTGTGTTAACAGGGCGTTGGGTCACCACGACACCAACATAAAGTGTGTTAACAGGGCGTTGGGCCACCACGACACCAACATAAAGTGTGTTAACAGGGCGTTGGGCCACCAAGACACCAACATAAAGTGTGTTAACAGGGCGTTGGGCCACCACGACACCAACATGAAGTGTGTTAACAGGGCGTTGGGTCACCACGACACCAACATAAAGTGTGTTAACAGGGCGTTGGGTCACCACGACACCAACATAAAGTGTGTTAACAGGGCGTTGGGCCACGACACCAACATAAAGTGTGTTAACAGGGCGTTGGGCCACGACACCAACATAAAGTGTGTTAACAGGGCGTTGGGTCACCACGACACCAACATAAAGTGTGTTAACAGGGCGTTGGGTCACCACGACACCAACATAAAGTGTGTTAACAGGGCGTTGGGCCACCACGACACCAACATAAAGTGTGTTAACAGGGCGTTGGGTCACACCGACACCAACATATAGTGTGTTAACAGGGCGTTGGGCCACCACGACACCAACATAAAGTGTGTTAACAGGGCGTTGGGTCACCACGACACCAACATAAAGTGTGTTAACAGGGAGTTGGGTCACTACGACACCAACATAAAGTGTGTTAACAGGGCGTTGGGCCACCAAGACACCAACATAAAGTGTGTTAACAGGGAGTTGGGCCACGACGACACCAACATAAAGTGTGTTAACAGGGCGTTGGGTCACCACGACACCAACATATAGTGTGTTAACAGGGCGTTGGGCCACCACGACACCAACATAAAGTGTGTTAACAGGGCGTTGGGTCACCACGACACCAACATAAAGTGTGTTAACAGGGCGTTGGGCCACCACGACACCAACATAAAGTGTGTTAACAGGGCGTTGGGCCACGACACCAACATATAGTGTGTTAACAGGGCGTTGGGCCACCACTACACCAACATAAAGTGTGTTAACAGGGAGTTGGGCCACCACGACACCAACATAAAGTGTGTTAACAGGGCGTTGGGCCACGATACCAACATATAGTGTGTTAACAGAGCGTTGGGCCACCACGACACCAACATAAAGTGTGTTAACAGGGCGTTGGGCCACGACACCAACATATAGTGTGTTAACAGGGCGTTGGGCCACCACGACACCAACATAAAGTGTGTTAACAGGGCGTTGGGCCACCACGACACCAACATAAAGTGTGTTAACAGGGCGTTGGGTCACCACGACACCAACATATAGTGTGTTAACAGGGCGTTGGGTAACTACGACACCAACATAAAGTGTGTTAACAGGGCGTTGGGCCACCACGACACCAACAGAAAGTGTGTTAACAGGGCGTTGGGTCACTACGACACCAACATATAGTGTGTTAACAGGGAGTTGGGTCACCACGACACCAACATAAAGTGTGTTAACAGGGCATTGGGTCACCACGACACCAACATAAAGTGTGTTAACAGGGAGTTGGGCCACCACGACACCAACATATAGTGTATTAACAGGGAGTTGGGTCACCACGACACCAACATAAAGTGTGTTAACAGGGCGTTGGGCCACCACGACACCAACATAAAGTGTGTTAACAGGGAGTTGGGTCACCACGACACCAACATAAAGTGTGTTAACAGGGAGTTGGGCCACGACACCAACATATAGTGTGTTAACAGGGCGTTGGGTCACCACGACACCAACATAAAGTGTGTTAACAGGGCGTTGGGCCACCACGACACCAACATAAAGTGTGTTAACAGGGCGTTGGGTCACGACACCAACATAAAGTGTGTTAACAGGGCGTTGGGCCACCACGACACCAACATATAGTGTGTTAACAGGGAGTTGGGTCACCACGACACCAACATAAAGTGTGTTAACAGGGCGTTGGGCCACGACACCAACATAAAGTGTGTTAACAGGGCGTTGGGCCACCACGACACCAACATATAGTGTGTTAACAGGGCGTTGGGTCACCACGACACCAACATAAAGTGTGTTAACAGGGAGTTGGGTCACCACGACACCAACATAAAGTGTGTTAACAGGGCGTTGGGTCACCACGACACCAACATATAGTGTGTTAACAGGGAGTTGGGTCACGACACCAACATAAAGTGTGTTAACAGGGCGTTGGGTCACGACACCAACATAAAGTGTGTTAACAGGGCGTTGGGCCACCACGACACCAACATAAAGTGTGTTAACAGGGCGTTGGGCCACGACGACACCAACATAAAGTGTTTTAACAGGGCGTTGGGTCACGACACCAACATAAAGTGTGTTAACAGGGCGTTGGGCCACCACGACACCAACATAAAGTGTGTTAACAGGGCGTTGGGCCACCACGACACCAACATAAAGTGTGTTAACAGGGCGTTGGGCCACCAAGACACCCACATAAAGTGTGTTAACAGGGCGTTGGGCCACCACGACACCAACATGAAGTGTGTTAACAGGGCGTTGGGTCACCACGACACCAACATAAAGTGTGTTAACAGGGCGTTGGGCCACGACACCAACATAAAGTGTGTTAACAGGGCGTTGGGCCACGACACCAACATAAAGTGTGTTAACAGGGCGTTGGGTCACCACGACACCAACATAAAGTGTGTTAACAGGGCGTTGGGTCACCACGACACCAACATAAAGTGTGTTAACAGGGCGTTGGGCCACCACGACACCAACATAAAGTGTGTTAACAGGGCGTTGGGTCACACCGACACCAACATATAGTGTGTTAACAGGGCGTTGGGCCACCACGACACCAACATAAAGTGTGTTAACAGGGCGTTGGGTCACCACGACACCAACATAAAGTGTGTTAACAGGGAGTTGGGTCACTACGACACCAACATAAAGTGTGTTAACAGGGCGTTGGGCCACCAAGACACCAACATAAAGTGTGTTAACAGGGAGTTGGGCCACGACGACACCAACATAAAGTGTGTTAACAGGGCGTTGGGTCACCACGACACCAACATAAAGTGTGTTAACAGGGCGTTGGGTCACCACGACACCAACATAAAGTGTGTTAACAGGGCGTTGGTTCACCACGACACCAACATAAAGTGTGTTAACAGGGCGTTGGGCCACGACACCAACATATAGTGTGTTAACAGGGAGTTGGGCCACCACGACACCAACATAAAGTGTGTTAACAGGGCGTTGGGCCACGACACCAACATATAGTGTGTTAACAGGGCGTTGGGCCACCACGACACCAACATAAAGTGTGTTAACAGGGCGTTGGGTCACCACGACACCAACATAAAGTGTGTTAACAGGGCGTTGGGCCACCACGACACCAACATAAAGTGTGTTAACAGGGCGTTGGGCCACGACACCAACATATAGTGTGTTAACAGGGCGTTGGGCCACCACTACACCAACATAAAGTGTGTTAACAGGGAGTTGGGCCACCACGACACCAACATAAAGTGTGTTAACAGGGCGTTGGGCCACGACACCAACATATAGTGTGTTAACAGGGCGTTGGGCCACCACGACACCAACATAAAGTGTGTTAACAGGGCGTTGGGCCACCACGACACCAACATAAAGTGTGTTAACAGGGAGTTGGGCCACCACGACACCAACATAAAGTGTGTTAACAGGGCGTTGGGTCACTACGACACCAACATAAAGTGTGTTAACAGGGAGTTGGGCCACCACGACACCAACATAAAGTGTGTTAACACACTTTATGTTGGTGTCGTGGTGGCCCAACGCCCTGTTAACACACTATATGTTGGTGTCGTGGCCCAACGCCCTGTTAACACACTTTATGTTGGTGTCGTAGTGACCCAATGCCCTGTTAACACACTTTATGTTGGTGTCGTGGTGGCCCAACGCCCTGTTAACACACTTTATGTTGGTGTCGTGGTGGCCCAACGCCCTGTTAACACACTTTATGTTGGTGTCGTGGTGGCCCAACGCCCTGTTAACACACTATATGTTGGTGTCGTGGCCCAACGCCCTGTTAACACACTTTATGTTGGTGTCGTAGTGACCCAACGCCCTGTTAACACACTTTATGTTGGTGTCGTGGCCCAACGCCCTGTTAACACACTTTATGTTGGTGTTGTGGTGGCCCAACGCCCTGTTAACACACTTTATGTTGGTGTCGTGGTGACCCAACGCCCTGTTAACACACTTTATGTTGGTGTCGTGGTGGCCCAACGCCCTGTTAACACACTTTATGTTGGTGTCGTGGTGGCCCAACGCCCTGTTAACACACTATATGTTGGTGTCGTGGCCCAACGCCCTGTTAACACACTTTATGTTGGTGTCGTGGAGTCCCAACTCCCTGTTAACACACTTTATGTTGGTGTCGTGGTGACCCAACGCCCTATTAACACACTATATGTTGGTGTCGTGGCCCAACGCCCTGTTAACACACTTTATGTTGGTGTTGTGGCCCAACGCCCTGTTAACACACTTTATGTTGGTGTCGTGGTGACCCAACGCCCTGTTAACACACTTTATGTTGGTGTCGTGGTGACCCAACTCCCTGTTAACACACTTTATGTTGGTGTCGTGGTGGCCCAACGCCCTGTTAACACACTATATGTTGGTGTCGTGGCCCAACGCCCTGTTAACACACTTTATGTTGGTGTTGTGGTGGCCCAACGCCCTGTTAACACACTGTATGTTGGTGTCGTGGCCCAACGCCCTGTTAACACACTTTATGTTGGTGTCGTGGTGACCCAACGCCCTGTTAACACACTTTATGTTGGTGTCGTGGTGGCCCAACGCCCTGTTAACACACTTTATGTTGGTGTCGTGGTGACCCAACTCCCTGTTAACACACTTTATGTTGGTGTCGTGGTGGCCCAACGCCCTGTTAACACACTATATGTTGGTGTCGTGGCCCAACGCCCTGTTAACACACTATATGTTGGTGTCGTGGTGACCCAACGCCCTGTTAACACACTTTATGTTGGTGTCGTGGTGACCCAACTCCCTGTTAACACACTTTATGTTGGTGTCGTGGTGACCCAACTCCCTGTTAACACACTTTATGTTGGTGTCGTGGTGGCCCAACGCCCTGTTAACACACTATATGTTGGTGTCGTGGCCCAACGCCCTGTTAACACACTATATGTTGGTGTCGTGGTGACCCAACGCCCTGTTAACACACTTTATGTTGGTGTCGTGGTGACCCAACGCCCTGTTAACACACTTTATGTTGGTGTCGTGGCCCAACGCCCTGTTAACACACTTTATGTTGGTGTCGTGGTGGCCCAACGCCCTGTTAACACACTTTATGTTGGTGTTGTGGTGACCCAACTCCCTGTTAACACACTTTATGTTGGTGTCGTGGTGACCCAACGCCCTGTTAACACACTTTATGTTGGTGTCGTGGTGGCCCAACGCCCTGTTAACACACTTTATGTTGGTGTCGTGGTGACCCAACTCCCTGTTAACACACTTTATGTTGGTGTCGTGGTGGCCCAACGCCCTGTTAACACACTATATGTTGGTGTCGTGGCCCAACGCCCAGTTAACACACTTTATGTTGGTGTTGTGGTGGCCCAACGCCCTGTTAACACACTATATGTTGGTGTCGTGGCCCAACGCCCTGTTAACACACTTTATGTTGGTGTCGTGGTGACCCAACGCCCTGTTAACACACTTTATGTTGGTGTCGTGGTGACCCAACTCCCTGTTAACACACTTTATGTTGGTGTCGTGGTGGCCCAACGCCCTGTTAACACACTATATGTTGGTGTCGTGGCCCAACGCCCTGTTAACACACTTTATGTTGGTGTCGTGGTGACCCAACGCCCTGTTAACACACTTTATGTTGGTGTCGTGGTGACCCAACGCCCTGTTAACACACTTTATGTTGGTGTCGTGGTGGCCCAACGCCCTGTTAACACACTTTATGTTGGTGTTGTGGTGACCCAACGCCCTGTTAACACACTTTATGTTGGTGTTGTGGCCCAGCGCCCTGTTAACACACTATATGTTGGTGTCGTGGCCCAACGCCCTGTTAACACACTATATGTTGGTGTCGTGGTGACCCAACGCCCTGTTAACACACTTTATGTTGGTGTTGTGGCCCAACGCCCTGTTAACACACTTTATGTTGGTGTCGTGGTGGCCCAACGCCCTGTTAACACACTTTATGTTGGTGTCGTGGAGTCCCAACGCCCTGTTAACACACTTTATGTTGGTGTCGTGGAGTCCCAACTCCCTGTTAACACACTTTATGTTGGTGTCGTGGTGACCCAACGCCCTGTTAACACACTTTATGTTGGTGTCGTGGTGACCCAACGCCCTGTTAACACACTTTATGTTGGTGTCGTGGTGACCCAACGCCCTGTTAACACACTTTATGTTGGTGTCGTGGTGACCCAACGCCCTGTTAACACACTTTATGTTGGTGTCGTGGTGGCCCAACGCCCTGTTAACACACTATATGTTGGTGTCGTGGCCCAACGCCCTGTTAACACACTATATGTTGGTGTCGTGGTGGCCCAACGCCCTGTTAACACACTTTATGTTGGTGTTGTGGTGACCCAACGCCCTGTTAACACACTTTATGTTGGTGTCGTGGCCCAACGCCCTGTTAACACACTATATGTTGGTGTCGTGGTGACCCAACGACCTGTTAACACACTTTATGTTGGTGTCGTGGTGACCCAACGCCCTGTTAACACACTTTATGTTGGTGTCGTGGTGGCCCAACGCCCTGTTAACACACTTTATGTTGGTGTTGTGGTGACCCAACGCCCTGTTAACACACTTTATGTTGGTGTCGTGCCCAACGCCCTGTTAACACACTATATGTTGGTGTCGTGGTGGCCCAACGCCCTGTTAACACACTATATGTTGGTGTCGTGGCCCAACGCCCTGTTAACACACTTTATGTTGGTGTCGTGGCCCAACGCCCTGTTAACACACTTTATGTTGGTGTCGTGGTGGCCCAACGCCCTGTTAACACACTTTATGTTGGTGTTGTGGTGACCCAACGCCCTGTTAACACACTTTATGTTGGTGTCGTGGCCCAACGCCCTGTTAACACACTATATGTTGGTGTCGTGGTGACCCAACGACCTGTTAACACACTTTATGTTGGTGTCGTGGTGACCCAACGCCCTGTTAACACACTTTATGTTGGTGTCGTGGTGGCCCAACGCCCTGTTAACACACTTTATGTTGGTGTTGTGGTGACCCAACGCCCTGTTAACACACTTTATGTTGGTGTCGTGGCCCAACGCCCTGTTAACACACTATATGTTGGTGTCGTGGTGACCCAACGACCTGTTAACACACTTTATGTTGGTGTCGTGGTGACCCAACGCCCTGTTAACACACTTTATGTTGGTGTCGTGGTGGCCCAACGCCCTGTTAACACACTTTATGTTGGTGTCGTAGTGACCCAACGCCCTGTTAACACACTATATGTTGGTGTTGTGACCCAACGCCCTGTTAACACACTATATGTTGGTGTTGTGACCCAACGCCCTGTTAACACACTATATGTTGGTGTTGTGGCCCAACGCCCTGTTAACACACTATATGTTGGTGTCGTGGTGGCCCAACGCCCTGTTAACACACTATATGTTGGTGTCGTGGTGACCCAACGCCCTGTTAACACACTTTATGTTGGTGTCGTGGTGACCCAACGCCCTGTTAACACACTTTATGTTGGTGTCGTAGTTACCCAACGCCCTGTTAACACACTATATGTTGGTGTCGTGGTGGCCCAACTCCCTGTTAACACACTATATGTTGGTGTCGTGGTGACCCAACGCCCTGTTAACACACTTTATGTTGGTGTCGTGGCCCAACGCCCTGTTAACACACTATATGTTGGTGTCGTGGTGACCCAACGACCTGTTAACACACTTTATGTTGGTGTCGTGGTGACCCAACGCCCTGTTAACACACTTTATGTTGGTGTCGTGGTGGCCCAACGCCCTGTTAACACACTTTATGTTGGTGTCGTAGTGACCCAACGCCCTGTTAACACACTTTATGTTGGTGTCTTGGTGGCCCAACGCCCTGTTAACACACTATATGTTGGTGTCGTGGTGACCCAACGCCCTGTTAACACACTTTATGTTGGTGTCGTGGTGGCCCAACGCCCTGTTAACACACTTTATGTTGGTGTTGTGACCCAACGCCCTGTTAACACACTATATGTTGGTGTTGTGACCCAACGCCCTGTTAACACACTATATGTTGGTGTTGTGGCCCAACGCCCTGTTAACACACTATATGTTGGTGTCGTGGCCCAACGCCCTGTTAACACACTTTATGTTGGTGTTGTGGTGGCCCAACGCCCTGTTAACACACTTTATGTTGGTGTTGTGGTGGCCCAACGCCCTGTTAACACACTTTATGTTGGTGTCGTGGTGACCCAATGCCCTGTTAACACACTTTATGTTGGTGTCGTGGTGGCCCAACGCCCTGTTAACACACTTTATGTTGGTGTCGTGGTGGCCCAACGCCCTGTTAACACACTTTATGTTGGTGTCGTGGTGGCCCAACGCCCTGTTAACACACTTTATGTTGGTGTCGTGGTGACCCAACGCCCTGTTAACACACTTTATGTTGGTGTTGTGGTGGCCCAACGCCCTGTTAACACACTTTATGTTGGTGTCGTGGTGACCCAACGCCCTGTTAACACACTTTATGTTGGTGTTGTGGTGGCCCAACGCCCTGTTAACACACTATATGTTGGTGTCGTCGTGGCCCAACGCCCTGTTAACACACTATATGTTGGTGTCGTGGCCCAACGCCCTGTTAACACACTTTATGTTGGTGTCGTGGTGGCCCAACGCCCTGTTAACACACTTTATGTTGGTGTCGTGGTGGCCCAACGCCCTGTTAACACACTTTATGTTGGTGTCGTGGTGACCCAACGCCCTGTTAACACACTTTATGTTGGTGTCGTGACCCAACGCCCTGTTAACACACTTTATGTTGGTGTCGTGGTGGCCCAACGCCCTGTTAACACACTTTATGTTGGTGTCGTGGCCCAACGCCCTGTTAACACACTTTATGTTGGTGTCGTGGTGGCCCAACGCCCTGTTAACACACTTTATGTTGGTGTCGTGGTGGCCCAACGCCCTGTTAACACACTTTATGTTGGTGTCGTGGTGACCCAACGCCCTGTTAACACACTTTATGTTGGTGTCGTGGCCCAACGCCCTGTTAACACACTATATGTTGGTGTCGTGGCCCAACGCCCTGTTAACACACTTTATGTTGGTGTCGTGGCCCAACGCCCTGTAAACACACTTTATGTTGGTGTCGTGGCCCAACTCCCTGTTAACACACTTTATGTTGGTGTCGTGGTGACCCAACGCCCTGTTAACACACTTTATGTTGGTGTCGTGGCCCAACGCCCTGTTAACACACTTTATGTTGGTGTCGTAGTGACCCAACTCCCTGTTAACACACTTTATGTTGGTGTCGTGGTGACCCAACTCCCTGTTAACACACTTTATGTTGGTGTCGTGACCCAACGCCCTGTTAACACACTATATGTTGGTGTCGTGGTGGCCCAACGCCCTGTTAACACACTTTATGTTGGTGTCGTGGTGGCCCAACGCCCTGTTAACACACTTTATGTTGGTGTCGTGGTGACCAAACGCCCTGTTAACACACTTTATGTTGGTGTCGTGGTGACCCAACGCCCTGTTAACACACTTTATGTTGGTGTTGTGGTGACCCAACGCCCTGTTAACACACTTTATGTTGGTGTCGTCGTGGCCCAACTCCCTGTTAATACACTTTATGTTGGTGTCGTGACCCAACGCCCTGTTAACACACTATATGTTGGTGTCGTGACCCAACGCCCTGTTAACACACTTTATGTTGGTGTCGTCGTGGCCCAACTCCCTGTTAATACACTTTATGTTGGTGTCGTGACCCAACGCCCTGTTAACACACTATATGTTGGTGTCGTGGTGACCCAACGCCCTGTTAACACACTTTATGTTGGTGTCTTGGTGGCCCAACGCCCTGTTAACACACTTTATGTTGGTGTCGTGGCCCAACGCCCTGTTAACACATTATATGTTGGTGTCGTGGTGGCCCAACGCCCTGTTAACACACTATATGTTGGTGTCGGAGTGACCCAACTCCCTGTTAACACACTTTATGTTGGTGTCGTGGTGGCCCAACGCCCTGTTAACACACTTTATGTTGGTGTCGTGGCCCAACGCCCTGTTAACACACTATATGTTGGTGTCTTGGTGAACCAACGCCCTGTTAACACACTTTATGTTGGTGTAGTGGTGGCCCAACGCCCTGTTAACACACTTTATGTTGGTGTCGTCGTGGCCCAACTCCCTGTTAACACACTTTATGTTGGTGTCGTGACCCAACGCCCTGTTAACACACTTTATGTTGGTGTCGTGGCCCAACGCCCTGTTAACACACTTTATGTTGGTGTCGTCGTGGCCCAACTCCCTGTTAACACACTTTATGTTGGTGTCGTGACCCAACGCCCTGTTAACACACTATATGTTGGTGTTGTGGTGGCCCAACACCCTGTTAACACACTATATGTTTGTGTCGTGGTGGCCCAACGCCCTGTTAACACACTTTATGTCGGTGTCATGGCCCAACGCCCTGTTAACACACTTTATGTTGGTGTCGTGACCCAACGCCCTGTTAACACACTTTATGTTGGTGTCGTAGTGGCCCAACGCCCTGTTAACACACTATATGTTGGTGTCGTGGCCCAACGCCCTGTTAACACACTATATGTTGGTGTCGTGGTGGCCCAACTCCCTGTTAACACACTTTATGTTGGTGTCGTGGTGGCCCAACGCCCTGTTAACACACTTTATGTTGGTGTCTTGGTGGCCCAACGCCCTGTTAACACACTATATGTTGGTGTCGTGGCCCAACGCCCTGTTAACACACTATATGTTGGTGTCGTGGTGGCCCAACGCCCTGTTAACACACTATATGTTGGTGTCGTGGTGGCCCAACTCCCTGTTAACACACTTTATGTTGGTGTCGTGGCCCAACGCCCTGTTAACACACTTTATGTTGGTGTCGTGGTGGCCCAACGCCCTGTTAACACACTATATGTTGGTGTCGTAGTGACCCAACTCCCTGTTAACACACTTTATGTTGGTGTCGTGGTGGCCCAACGCCCTGTTAACACACTTTATGTTGGTGTCGTGGTGGCCCAACGCCCTGTTAACACACTATATGTTGGTGTCGTGGTGGCCCAACGCCCTGTTAACACACTTTATGTTGGTGTCGTGGTGACCCAACGCCCTGTTAACACACTTTATGTTGGTGTCGTGGTGGCCCAACGCCCTGTTAACACACTTTATGTTGGTGTCGTAGTGACCCAACTCCCTGTTAACACACTTTATGTTGGTGTCGTGGCCCAACGCCCTGTTAACACACTATATGTTGGTGTAGTGGTGACCCAACGCCCTGTTAACACACGTTATGTTGGTGTCTTGGTGGCCCAACGCCCTGTTAACACACTTTATGTTGGTGTCGTGGCCCAACTCCCTGTTAACACACTTTATGTTGGTGTCGTGGCCCAACGCCCTGTTAACACACTTTATGTTGGTGTCGTGGCCCAACGCCCTGTTAACACACTTTATGTTGGTGTCGTGGCCCAACGCCCTGTTAACACACTATATGTTGGTGTCGTGGCCCAACGCCCTGTTAACACACTATATGTTGGTGTCGTGGTGGCCCAACTCCCTGTTAACACACTTTATGTTGGTGTCGTGGTGGCCCAACGCCCTGTTAACACACTTTATGTTGGTGTCTTGGTGGCCCAACGCCCTGTTAACACACTATATGTTGGTGTCGTGGCCCAACGCCCTGTTAACACACTATATGTTGGTGTCGTGGCCCAACGCCCTGTTAACACACTATATGTTGGTGTCGTGGTGGCCCAACGCCCTGTTAACACACTATATGTTGGTGTCGTGGTGGCCCAACTCCCTGTTAACACACTATATGTTGGTGTCGTGGTCCAACGCCCTGTTAACACACTTTATGTTGGTGTCGTGGTGGCCCAACGCCCTGTTAACACACTATATGTTGGTGTCGTAGTGACCCAACTCCCTGTTAACACACTTTATGTTGGTGTCGTGGTGGCCCAACGCCCTGTTAACACACTTTATGTTGGTGTCGTGGTGGCCCAACGCCCTGTTAACACACTATATGTTGGTGTCGTGGTGGCCCAACGCCCTGTTAACACACTTTATGTTGGTGTCGTGGTGACCCAACGCCCTGTTAACACACTATATGTTGGTGTCGTGGCCCAACGCCCTGTTAACACACTTTATGTTGGTGTCGTGGTGGCCCAACGCCCTGTTAACACACTTTATGTTGGTGTCGTGGTGGCCCAACGCCCTGTTAACACACTATATGTTGGTGTCGTGGTGGCCCAACGCCCTGTTAACACACTTTATGTTGGTGTCGTGGCCCAACGCCCTGTTAACACACTTTATGTTGGTGTCGTGACCCAACGCCCTGTTAACACACTTTATGTTGGTGTCGTGGTGGCCCAACGCCCTGTTAACACACTTTATGTTGGTGTCGTGGCCCAACGCCCTGTTAACACACTATATGTTGGTGTCTTGGTGGCCCAACGCCCTGTTAACACACTTTATGTTGGTGTAGTGGTGACCCAACGCCCTGTTAACACACGTTATGTTGGTGTCTTGGTGGCCCAACGCCCTGTTAACACACTTTATGTTGGTGTCGTGGCCCAACTCCCTGTTAACACACTTTATGTTGGTGTCGTGGCCCAACGCCCTGTTAACACACTTTATGTTGGTGTCGTGGCCCAACGCCCTGTTAACCTGTTGGGGATGGGGGCGCTGTTTAGACTATTTATGCTAATGTGGCTAATTTTTTAAACGGCTTCCCACAAAATCCTTGATCGTACAATATGCATATTATTATTATTATTGGATAGAAAACAGTCTATAGTTTCTATAGGAGTTGAAATTTTGTCTCTAAGTGGAACAGAGCCCATTCTACAGCAATTTCCCTGACATGGAGTCAGATTTGAGAAACGTTGGCCACTTTTCTGAAGTCATTTAAAAGGGCTCTGTCGTTGCTATGACTATACGGACACTTCTTACGTCTTCCCCTGGATGCCTTTACGTGATGACGATTCCAACGGGCTCGATTGCTCGTTCACAGGCCCTACAAATGAAAAAAACCTTTAGCTAGCAAGTCTTTTCTTGCTGCGTAACGCGCGTGGAAGACACCGACCCTCTCCTGTTCCAAGCGTTAGTTTAGCCTGTTATATTTCTCCGGTCATCTTTTCACTCGTTATAGGAGTTACAAACATCACAAAGTAGTTAATTTAAAGCGTTTTATAGCAATTTATATCCGTTTAGTGCGATTTTGGGACATTTATTTTTGCAACGATGTGAAAAGTTGGGCACGCTTTTCAGTTCATCCCGAACGTAGTTGACATTTCCACATGGCAAGAGGACAGCTTTCCACCAAAAGACGATTTCTCCCAAGAAAGGATCCTTTGCCCAAGATACTGATGGAAGAACAGCTCAAGGTAGGACATTTTTATTATGATAAATCGTGTTTCTGTCGAAACATTTTAGTGGCTTAGGACGCCATGTTTTTTGACGTAGCTTCGCTTGGCGCAAACTGTATTGAAAAGTAAGGATAAATTAAAAAATGTAATAACGCAATTGTATTAAGAATTAAATTGTCTATCAATCCCTGTCCACCCTATATTTTTTAGTCACGTTTATGAGTATTTATGTATAAGAGTAGATCACTGTCTAAGTGGCGCAAGGACAAATTCTGACCAGCCGAGTTACATTTCACATTGTCTAACCATGATTTTGGTGGCTAAATATAAACATTTTCGATCAAACTGTATATGCATGTTGTAATGTGATGTTACAGGAGTGTCATCGGAAGAATTCTGAGAAGGTTAGTGAAAAAATTAATATCTTTTGGCGATGTTGACTTTTATCGCTCACTTTGGCTAGAATCAATGCTGGGCTGCTAATTGCTATGTGCTAAGCTAATATAACGATTTATTGTGTTTTCGCTGTAAGACACTTAGAAAATCTGAAATATTGTCTGTATTCACAGGATCTGTGTCTTTCGATTCGTGTATGCTGTGTATTTTTACGAAATGTTTGATGATTAGTAGTTAGGTAAACACGTTGCTCATTGTAATTATTCTAGTCCATTTGTGATGGTGGGTGCAATTGTAAACTATGCCATATACCTGAAATATGCACTTTTTTCTAACAAAACCTATCCCATACCATAAATATGTTATCAGACTGTCATCTAATGAGTTTTTTTGTTGGTTAGGGGCTATAAATATCTTAGTTTAGCCGAATTGGTGATGGCTACTGGTGTTGGTGGACAAATAAAAGATGGTGGAATATGCTAATGTGTTTTTAGGTAATAGATGTACATCTTTACATATTGTGTCTTCCCTGTAAAACATTTTAAAAATCGGAAATGTTGACTGGATTCATAAGATCTGTGTCTTTCATTAGCTGTATTGGACTTTAATGTGTGAAAGTTAAATATTTAAAAAAAATATTTTTTTTGAATTTCGCGGCACTGGTTTTTCAGTGGGGGGGGGGGGGGAGTGCCGCTAGCGCCACGCTGATCCTAGACAGGTTAACACACTTTATGTTGGTGTCGTGGTGGCCCAACGCCCTGTTAACACACTTTATGTTGGTGTCGTGGCCCAACGCCCTGTTAACACACTTTATGTTGGTGTCGTGGTGGCCCAACGCCCTGTTAACACACTTTATGTTGGTGTCGTGGCCCAACGCCCTGTTAACACACTTTATGTTGGTGTCGTGGTGACCCAACGCCCTGTTAACACACTATATGTTGGTGTCGTGGCCCAACGCCCTGTTAACACACTTTATGTTGGTGTCGTGGTGGCCCAACGCCCTGTTAACACACTTTATGTTGGTGTCGTGGTGGCCCAACGCCCTGTTAACACACTATATGTTGGTGTCGTGGTGGCCCAACGCCCTGTTAACACACTTTATGTTGGTGTCGTGGCCCAACGCCCTGTTAACACACTTTATGTTGGTGTTTTGGTGACCCAACGCCCTGTTAACACACTTTATGTTGGTGTCGTGGTGACCCAACGCCCTGTTAACACACTTTATGTTGGTGTCGTGGTGACCCAACGCCCTGTTAACACACTATATGTTGGTGTCGTGGTGGCCCAACTCCCTGTTAACACACTTTATGTTGGTGTCGTGGTGGCCCAACGCCCTGTTAACACACTTTATGTTGGTGTCTTGGTGGCCCAACGCCCTGTTAACACACTATATGTTGGTGTCGTGGCCCAACGCCCTGTTAACACACTATATGTTGGTGTCGTGGCCCAACGCCCTGTTAACACACTATATGTTGGTGTCGTGGTGGCCCAACGCCCTGTTAACACACTATATGTTGGTGTCGTGGTGGCCCAACTCCCTGTTAACACACTTTATGTTGGTGTCGTGGCCCAACGCCCTGTTAACACACTTTATGTTGGTGTCGTGGTGGCCCAACGCCCTGTTAACACACTATATGTTGGTGTCGTAGTGACCCAACTCCCTGTTAACACACTTTATGTTGGTGTCGTGGTGGCCCAACGCCCTGTTAACACACTTTATGTTGGTGTCGTGGTGGCCCAACGCCCTGTTAACACACTATATGTTGGTGTCGTGGTGGTCCAACGCCCTGTTAACACACTTTATGTTGGTGTCGTGGTGACCCAACGCCCTGTTAACACACTTTATGTTGGTGTCGTGGTGGCCCAACGCCCTGTTAACACACTTTATGTTGGTGTCGTAGTGACCCAACTCCCTGTTAACACACTTTATGTTGGTGTCGTGGCCCAACGCCCTGTTAACACACTATATGTTGGTGTAGTGGTGACCCAACGCCCTGTTAACACACGTTATGTTGGTGTCTTGGTGGCCCAACGCCCTGTTAACACACTTTATGTTGGTGTCGTGGCCCAACTCCCTGTTAACACACTTTATGTTGGTGTCGTGGCCCAACGCCCTGTTAACACACTTTATGTTGGTGTCGTGGCCCAACGCCCTGTTAACACACTTTATGTTGGTGTCGTGGCCCAACGCCCTGTTAACACACTATATGTTGGTGTCGTGGCCCAACGCCCTGTTAACACACTATATGTTGGTGTCGTGGTGGCCCAACTCCCTGTTAACACACTTTATGTTGGTGTCGTGGTGGCCCAACGCCCTGTTAACACACTTTATGTTGGTGTCTTGGTGGCCCAACGCCCTGTTAACACACTATATGTTGGTGTCGTGGCCCAACGCCCTGTTAACACACTATATGTTGGTGTCGTGGCCCAACGCCCTGTTAACACACTATATGTTGGTGTCGTGGTGGCCCAACGCCCTGTTAACACACTATATGTTGGTGTCGTGGTGGCCCAACTCCCTGTTAACACACTATATGTTGGTGTCGTGGCCCAACGCCCTGTTAACACACTTTATGTTGGTGTCGTGGTGGCCCAACGCCCTGTTAACACACTATATGTTGGTGTCGTAGTGACCCAACTCCCTGTTAACACACTTTATGTTGGTGTCGTGGTGGCCCAACGCCCTGTTAACACACTTTATGTTGGTGTCGTGGTGGCCCAACGCCCTGTTAACACACTATATGTTGGTGTCGTGGTGGCCCAACGCCCTGTTAACACACTTTATGTTGGTGTCGTGGTGACCCAACGCCCTGTTAACACACTATATGTTGGTGTCGTGGCCCAACGCCCTGTTAACACACTTTATGTTGGTGTCGTGGTGGCCCAACGCCCTGTTAACACACTTTATGTTGGTGTCGTGGTGGCCCAACGCCCTGTTAACACACTATATGTTGGTGTCGTGGTGGCCCAACGCCCTGTTAACACACTTTATGTTGGTGTCGTGGCCGAACGCCCTGTTAACACACTTTATGTTGGTGTCGTGACCCAACGCCCTGTTAACACACTTTATGTTGGTGTCGTGGTGGCCCAACGCCCTGTTAACACACTTTATGTTGGTGTCGTGGCCCAACGCCCTGTTAACACACTATATGTTGGTGTCTTGGTGGCCCAACGCCCTGTTAACACACTTTATGTTGGTGTAGTGGTGACCCAACGCCCTGTTAACACACGTTATGTTGGTGTCTTGGTGGCCCAACGCCCTGTTAACACACTTTATGTTGGTGTCGTGGCCCAACTCCCTGTTAACACACTTTATGTTGGTGTCGTGGCCCAACGCCCTGTTAACACACTTTATGTTGGTGTCGTGGCCCAACGCCCTGTTAACACACTTTATGTTGGTGTCGTGGTGGCCCAACGCCCTGTTAACACACTTTATGTTGGTGTCGTGGCCCAACGCCCTGTTAACACACTTTATGTTGGTGTCGTGGTGGCCCAACGCCCTGTTAACACACTTTATGTTGGTGTCGTGGCCCAACGCCCTGTTAACACACTTTATGTTGGTGTCGTGGTGACCCAACGCCCTGTTAACCTGTCTAGGATCAGCGTGGCGCTAGCGGCACACCCCCCCCCCCCCACTGAAAAACCAGTGCCGCGAAATTCAAAAAAAATATTTTTTTAAAATATTTAACTTTCACACATTAAAGTCCAATACAGCTAATGAAAGACACAGATCTTATGAATCCAGTCAACATTTCCGATTTTTAAAATGTTTTACAGGAAAGACACAATATGTAAAGATGTACATCTATTACCTAAAAACACATTAGCATAATCCACCATCTTTTATTTGTCCACCAACACCAGTAGCCATCACCAATTCGGCTAAACTAAGATATTTATAGCCCCTAACCAACAAAAAAACTCATTAGATGACAGTCTGATAACATATTTATGGTATGGGATAGGTTTTGTTAGAAAAAAGTGCATATTTCAGGTATATGGCATAGTTTACAATTGCACCCACCATCACAAATGGACTAGAATAACTACATAGAGCAACGTGTTTACCTAACTACTAATCATCAAACATTTCGTAAAAATACACAGCATACACGAATCGAAAGACACAGATCCTGTGAATACAGACAATATTTCAGATTTTCTAAGTGTCTTACAGCGAAAACACAATAAATCGTTATATTAGCTTAGCACATAGCAATTAGCAGCCCAGCATTGATTCTAGCCAAAGTGAGCGATAAAAGTCAACATCGCCAAAAGATATTAATTTTTTCACTAACCTTCTCAGAATTCTTCCGATGACACTCCTGTAACATCACATTACAACATGCATATACAGTTTGATCGAAAATGTTTATATTTAGCCACCAAAATCATGGTTAGACAATGTGAAATGTAGACAAGCTGGTAAAGAAAACGTCCTTGCGCCACTTAGACAGTGATCTACTCTTATACATAAATACTCATAAACGTGACTAAAAAATATAGGGTGGACAGGGATTGATAGACAATTTAATTCTTAATACAATTGCGTTATTACATTTTTTAATTTATCCTTACTTTTCAATACAGTTTGCGCCAAGCGAAGCTACGTCAAAAAACATGGCGTCCTAAGCCACTAAAATGTTTCGACAGAAACACGATTTATCATAATAAAAATGTCCTACCTTGAGCTGTTCTTCCATCAGTATCTTGGGCAAAGGATCCTTTCTTGGGAGAAATCGTCTTTTGGTGGAAAGCTGTCCTCTTGCCATGTGGAAATGTCAACTACGTTCGGGATGAACTGAAAAGCGTGCCCAACTTTTCACATCGTTGCAAAAATAAATGTCCCAAAATCGCACTAAACGGATATAAATTGCTATAAAACGCTTTAAATTAACTACTTTGTGATGTTTGTAACTCCTATAACGAGTGAAAAGATGACCGGAGAAATATAACAGGCTAAACTAACGCTTGGAACAGGAGAGGGTCGGTGTCTTCCACGCGCGTTACGCAGCAAGAAAAGACTTGCTAGCTAAAGGTTTTTTTCATTTGTAGGGCCTGTGAACGAGCAATCGAGCCCGTTGGAATCGTCATCACGTAAAGGCATCCAGGGGAAGACGTAAGAAGTGTCCGTATAGTCATAGCAACGACAGTGCCCTTTTAAATGACTTCAGAAAAGTGGCCAACGTTTCTCAAATCTGACTCCATGTCAGGGAAATTGCTGTAGAATGGGCTCTGTTCCACTTAGAGACAAAATTTCAACTCCTATAGAAACTATAGACTGTTTTCTATCCAATAATAATAATAATATGCATATTGTACGATCAAGGATTTTGTGGGAAGCCGTTTAAAAAATTAGCCACATTAGCATAAATAGTCTAAACAGCGCCCCCATCCCCAACAGGTTAACACACTATATGTTGGTGTCGTGGCCCAACGCCCTGTTAACACACTTTATGTTGGTGTCGTGGTGGCCCAACGCCCTGTTAACACACTTTATGTTGGTGTCGTGGTGGCCCAACGCCCTGTTAACACACTATATGTTGGTGTCGTGGTGGCCCAACGCCCTGTTAACACACTTTATGTTGGTGTCGTGGCCCAACGCCCTGTTAACACACTTTATGTTGGTGTTTTGGTGACCCAACGCCCTGTTAACACACTTTATGTTGGTGTCGTGGTGACCCAACGCCCTGTTAACACACTTTATGTTGGTGTCGTGGTGACCCAACGCCCTGTTAACACACTTTATGTTGGTGTCGTGGTGACCCAACGCCCTGTTAACACACTATATGTTGGTGTCGTGGTGACCCAACGCCCTGTTAACACACTTTATGTTGGTGTCGTGGCCCAGCGCCCTGTTAACACACTATATGTTGGTGTCGTGGCCCAACGCCCTGTTAACACACTTTATGTTGGTGTCGTGGTGGCCCAACGCCCTGTTAACACACTTTATGTTGGTGTCGTGGCCCAACTCCCTGTTAACACACGTTATGTTGGTGTCTTGGTGGCCCAACGCCCTGTTAACACACTTTATGTTGGTGTCGTGGCCCAACTCCCTGTTAACACACTTTATGTTGGTGTCGTGGCCCAACGCCCTGTTAACACACTTTATGTTGGTGTCGTGGCCCAACGCCCTGTTAACACACTTCATGTTGGTGTCGTGGTGGCCCAACGCCCTGTTAACACACTTTATGTTGGTGTCGTGGTGGCCCAACGCCCTGTTAACACACTATATGTTGGTGTCGTGGTGACCCAACGCCCTGTTAACACACTTTATGTTGGTGTCGTGGCCCAGCGCCCTGTTAACACACTTTATGTTGGTGTCGTGGTGGCCCAACACCCTGTTAACACACTATATGTTGGTGTCGTGGTGACCCAACGCCCTGTTAACACACTATATGTTGGTGTCGTGGTGACCCAACGCCCTGTTAACACACTTTATGTTGGTGTCGTGGCCCAGCGCCCTGTTAACACACTATATGTTGGTGTCGTGGCCCAACGCCCTGTTAACACACTTTATGTTGGTGTCGTGGCCCAACTCCCTGTTAACACACTTTATGTTGGTGTCGTGGTGGCCCAACGCCCTGTTAACACACTTTATGTTGGTGTCGTGGCCCAACGCCCTGTTAACACACTTTATGTTGGTGTCGTGGTGACCCAACGCCCTGTTAACACACTATATGTTGGTGTCGTGGCCCAACGCCCTGTTAACACACTTTATGTTGGTGTCGTGGTGGCCCAACGCCCTGTTAACACACTTTATGTTGGTTTCGTGGTGACCCAACTCCCTGTTAACACACTTTATGTTGGTGTCGTGGTGACCCAACGCCCTGTTAACACACTTTATGTTGGTGTCGTGGTGACCCAACGCCCTGTTAACACACTTTATGTTGGTGTCGTGGTGACCCAACGCCCTGTTAACACACTTTATGTTGGTGTCGTGGTGACCCAACGCCCTGTTAACACACTATATGTTGGTGTCGTGGTGACCCAACGCCCTGTTAACACACTTTATGTTGGTGTCGTGGCCCAGCGCCCTGTTAACACACTATATGTTGGTGTCGTGGCCCAACGCCCTGTTAACACACTTTATGTTGGTGTCGTGGTGGCCCAACGCCCTGTTAACACACTTTATGTTGGTGTCGTGGCCCAACTCCCTGTTAACACACTTTATGTTGGTGTCGTGGTGGCCCAACGCCCTGTTAACACACTTTATGTTGGTGTCGTGGCCCAACGCCCTGTTAACACACTTTATGTTGGTGTCGTGGTGACCCAACGCCCTGTTAACACACTATATGTTGGTGTCGTGGTGACCCAACTCCCTGTTAACACACGTTATGTTGGTGTCGTGGTGGCCCAACACCCTGTTAACACACTATATGTTGGTGTCGTGGCCCAACGCCCTGTTAACACACTATATGTTGGTGTCGTGGTGACCCAACGCCCTGTTAACACACTATATGTTGGTGTCTCCTTTACTGTGGCAGTTACCTATAGATTAGTCAACCAGCTCTCACAGTCTCACGTCAGAATTAGATGTTCATCCATGTTTCTCAAAAGTACATTTTTCAATGTTGTGTTTAAGGTTAAGCTTAGGCATTAAATTCAAATTCTTAAAGGTTAGGCAATAACTGCAAATGGTTAAGGTAAGGGTTTAAGATTGGGCTAAGCTTAAAACCACACTATCTACTGCTGGATTTGAACATGCAACATTTAAAATCAGAGGCAACTGCTTATGCCCATTTGATTCCCCATCCACAATGTCGTGTCGCAAAACCAAAACCTACTTGAAGGCAATTAACCAAAATGAACCGCCTGTTTTATTTTTACCCCAATACACACCTGCCCTGTGTGTCTGTGTGTCTGTGTGTCTGTGTGTCTGTGTGTCTGTGTGTCTGTGTGTCTGTGTGTCTGTGTGTGTGTGTCCCTAACTTGCTGTATCAGCACCGTGGCCCTGTAGAAACCCGTTCTGCGTAGTTGAGTGACAGAGAGAGAAGAGAAGTTCTCCATAGCAGATTTATGACGTCCATAATGGTTTAATGTCTGGGTTTGACACTGATATGGAGGGGGAAGTGAAGTGGCTCTGAGTAAGGGCCTGGCCCAGAGGATTTTACTGTCACAGCTGACGACAGTCACTTTTCTCCATGCAGATTAAATTGGTGTTCACAGATGACGACAGTCACTTTTCTCCATGCAGATTAAATTGGTGTTTACAGATTTGCCCGGGGAGCATGCTGCGCCCCTGTGACACCGGCTGATGATGACAAGTCAGAGACGAGACCGGGAGTCGAAGACGACACGAGAACAGACCAGCTGTAGCATGACATTGAGGCTGTAGATACTGATGCTGCAGACACTGATGCTGCAGACACTGATGCTGCAGAGAAGGATGCTGCAGACACCACTGCTGCAGACACTGATGGTTAGGATTCCATTACATACAGCCTGTACTGGTTTACACATCAGTCAGAACAATCATCATTACAGACAATGGTACACCACTGGTAGTCAGAACAATCATCATTACAGACAATGGTCCAGTGCTGCTCTAAATTATTTTACAGCAATGTTGCTGTTGCTATTGCTAGGTCTACTACAGTACAACAGGCTGTTGCTAGGTCTACTACAGTACAACAGGCTGTTGCTAGGTCTACTACAGTACAACAGGCTGTTGCTAGGTCTACTACAGTACAACAGGCTGTTGCTAGGTCTACTACAGTACAACAGGCTGTTACTAGTACAACAGGCTGTTGCTAGGTCTACTACAGTACAACAGGCTGTTGCTAGGTCTACTACAGTACAACAGGCTGTTGCTAGGTCTACTACAGTACAACAGGCTGTTGCTAGGTCTACTACAGTACAACTAGTTGTAGCTAGGTTTACTAAAGCACAAATGGCTGTTGATAGGTTTACTACAGTACAAATGGCTGTTGCTAGGTAAACTACAGTATAACTGGCTGTTGCTAGGTCTACTTAATCAGTTAATTTGGATCTCAGACACTGTTAATTCCAATACATGTCACTACAGTGTTACTGGGTTTAAGAAGTGTTCAACAGAGGGTTTTTACAGCTGGGCACTAGAAGAATGTTTTCAAAGTTTAAAACCACACTGGATTGTTTGAACAGATGTCTTTTTTCTGATGGATGGATGGAGAGCGAGAGAGCGAGAGAGCGAGAGAGCGAGAAAGCGAGAGAGCGAGAGAACGTGAGAGCGAGAGAACGTGAGAGCGAGAGAACGTGAGAGCGAGAGAGCGAGAGAACGAGAGAGCGAGAGAACGAGAGAGCGAGAGAGCGAGAGAGCGAGAGAGCGAGAGAGCGAAAGAACAAGAGAACGAGAGAGCGAGAAAGCGAGAGAACCAGAGAACCAGAGAACGAGAGAGCGAGAAAGCGAGAGAACCAGAGAACCAGAGAACCAGAGAACCAGAGAGCGAGAGAGCGAGAGAACCAGAGAACCAGAGAACGAGAGAGCGAGAGAGCGAGAGAACGAGAGAACGAGAGAACGAGAGAGCGAGAGAGCGAGAGAGCGAGAGAGCGAGAGAGCGAGAGAACGAGAGAACGAGAGAACGAGAGAACGAGAAAGCGAGAGAGCGAGAGAACAAGAGAACGAGAGAACGAGAGAGTGAGAGAGCGAGAGAGCGAGAGAGCGAGAGTCACTTTGTTAGTCTAAATCCACTGTTAAATGCAATCAATAACCTGTAGAATCCCTTGCAACTACAAATTAAATGTTAACATAATTCTCTGAATATTTGGCTAAAAGGTCATATTCACCTTGCTATTTTAATTTTGATCAAGCAAACCAACTAATTACATCGAAACACATGAAAACAATGTAATAACACATTAAACCCATGTAATAACCCATGTAATAACACATTAAAACAATGTAATAACACATTAAACCCATGTAATAACACATGTATTAACACATTAAACCCATATAATAACCCATGTATTAACACATTAAACCCATATAATAACCCATGTAATAACACATTAAACCCATGTATTAACACATTAAACCCATGTAATAACACATTAAACCCATGCAATAACACATTAAACCCATGCAATAACACATTAAACCCATGTAATAACACATTAAACCCATGTAATAACACATTAAACCCATGTAATAACACATGTAATAACATTAAACCCATGTAATAACACATTAAATCCATGTAATAACACATTAAACCCATGTAATAACACATGTAATAACATTAAATCCATGTAATAACACATTAAACCCATGTAATAACACATTAAACCCATGTAATAACACATTAAACCCATGTAATAACACATGTAATAACACATTAAATCCATGTAATAACACATTAAACCCATGTAATAACACATTAAACCCATGTAATAACACATTAAACCCATGTAATAACACATTAAACCCATGTAATAACACATTAAACCCATGTAATAACACATGTAATAACACATTAAACCATGTAATAACACATTAAATCCATGTAATAAAACATTAAACCCATGTAATAACACATTAAACCCATGTAATAACACATTAAACCCATGTGATAACGCATTAAACCCATGTAATAACCTGTGTAATAACATATTAAACCCATGTAATAACCCATGTAATAACACATTAAATATATGTAATAACACATTAAACCCATGTAGTAACACATTAGACCCATGTAATAACACATGTAATAACACATTAAACCCATGTAATAACACATTAAATCCATGTAATAACACATTAAATATATGTAATAACACATTAAACCCATGTGATAACACATTAAACACATGTAATAACCCATGTAATAACACATTAAATCCATGTAATAACCCATGTAATAACATATTAAACCCATGTAATAACCCATGTAATAACACATGTAATAACACATCAAGCCCATGTAATAACACATTAAACCCATGTAATAACCCATTAAACCCATGTAATAACACATTAAACCCATGTAATAACACATTAAACCCATGTAATAACACATTAAACCCATGTAATAACACATTAAACCCATGTAATAACATTAAATCCATGTAATAACACATTAAACCCATGTAATAACCCATTAAACCCATGTAATAACACATTAAACCCATGTAATAACACATTAAACCCATGTAATAACACGTTAAACCCGTGTAATAACACATTAAACCCATGTAATAACACATTAAATCCATGTAATAACACATTAAAACCATGTAATAACAAATGTAATAACATTAAATCCATGTAATAACATATTAAACCCATGTAATAACATATTAAACCCATGTAATAACACATTAAATCCATGTAATAACACACTAAACCCATGTAATAACACACTAAACCCATGTAATAACACATTAAATCCATGTAATAACACACTAAACCCATGTAATAACACACTAAACCCATGTAATAACACAAAAGCTGATAGAAGAGTACAGGATCAGAAAAGTGTTGTTGATGAGCCCCAGTGAATATTGTCTTCAGTCCAGTAACCTGTCTACATCAGTAACAGTCTACATTAGTAACCAGTCTACATCAGTAACCAGTCTACATCAGTAACCAGTCTACATCAGTTACCAGTCTACATCAGTAACCAGTCTACACCAGTAACCAGTCTACAGTCTACACCAGTAACCAGTCTACAGTCTACATCAGTAACCGGTCTACATCAGTAACCCGTCTACACAAGTAACCAGTCTACAGTCTACATCAGTAACCAGTCTACACCAGTAACCAGTCTACACCAGTAACCAGTCTACAGTCTACACCAGTAACCAGTATACAGTCTATATCAGTATCCAGTCTACAGTCCACATCAGTAACCAGTCACAGTCTACATCAGTAACCAGTCTACACCAGTAACCAGTCTACAGTCTATATCAGTAACCAGTCTACATCAGTAACCAGTCTACATCAGTAACCAGTCTACATCAGTAACCCGTCTACACCAGTAACCAGTCTACAGTCTACACCAGTAACCAGTCTACAGTCTACATCAGTAACCAGTCTACACCAGTAACCAGTCTACACCAGTAACCAGTCTACAGTCTACACCAGTAACCAGTCTACATCAGTAACCAGTCTACATCAGTAACCAGTCTACATCAGTAACCAGTCTACACCAGTAACCAGTCTACAGTCTACATCAGTAACCAGTCTACATCAGTAATCAGTCTACACCAGTAACCAGTCTACAGTCTACATCAGTAACCAGTCTATATCAGTAACCGGTCTACAGTCTACATCAGTAACAAGTCTACATCAGTAACCGGTCTACAGTCTACATCAGTAACCAGTCTACATCAGTAACCGGTCTACAGTCTACATCAGTAACCAGTCTACATCAGTAACCGGTCTACAGTCTACATCAGTAACCAGTCTACATCAGTAACCGGTCTACAGTCTACATCAGTAACCAGTCTACATCAGTAACCAGTCTACATCAGTAACCAGTCTACATCAGTAACCAGTCTACATCAGTAACCAGTCTACAGTCTACACCAGTAACCAGTCTACACCAGTAACCAGTCTACATCAGTAACCAGTCTACATCAGTAACCAGTCTACATCAGTAACCAGTTTACACCAGTAACCAGTCTACACCAGTAACCAGTCTACATCAGTAACCAGTCTACATCAGTCTACAGTCTACATCAATAACCAGTCTACATCAGTCACCAGTCTACAGTCTACATCAGTAACCAGTCTACATCAGTAACCAGTCTACATCAGTAACCAGTCTACACCAGTAACCAGTCTACGCCGGCAGGGTAGTCTACGGCGGCAGGGTAGCCTAGTGGTTAGAGCGTTGGGCTAGTAACCGAAAGGTTGCAAGTTCAAATCCCCGAGCTGACAAGGTACAAATCTGTTGTTCTGCCCCTGAACAAGGCAGTTAACCCACTGTTCCTAGACCGTCATTGAAAATAAGAGTTTGTTCTTAACTGACTTGCCTAGTTACCAGTAACCAGTCTACAGTCTACATCAGTAACCAGTCTACATCAGTAACCGGTCTACAGTCTACATCAGTAACGAGTCTACATCAGTAACCGGTCTACAGTCTACATCAGTAACCAGTCTACATCAGTAACCGGTCTACAGTCTACATCAGTAACCAGTCTACATCAGTAACCGGTCTACAGTCTACATCAGTAACCAGTCTATATCAGTAACCGGTCTACAGTCTACATCAGTAACAAGTCTACATCAGTAACCGGTCTACAGTCTACATCAGTAACCAGTCTACATCAGTAACCGGTCTACAGTCTACATCAGTAACCAGTCTACATCAGTAACCGGTCTACAGTCTACATCAGTAACCAGTCTACATCAGTAACCGGTCTACAGTCTACATCAGTAACCAGTCTATATCAGTAACCGGTCTACAGTCTACATCAGTAACAAGTCTACATCAGTAACCGGTCTACAGTCTACATCAGTAACCAGTCTACATCAGTAACCGGTCTACAGTCTACATCAGTAACCAGTCTACATCAGTAACCAGTCTACATCAGTAACCAGTCTACATCAGTAACCAGTCTACAGTCTACACCAGTAACCAGTCTACATCAGTAACCAGTCTACATCAGTAACCAGTCTACATCAGTAACCAGTTTACACCAGTAACCAGTCTACACCAGTAACCAGTCTACATCAGTAACCAGTCTACATCAGTCTACAGTCTACATCAATAACCAGTCTACATCAGTAACCAGTCTACAGTCTACATCAGTAACCAGTCTACATCAGTAACCAGTCTACATCAGTAACCAGTCTACACCAGTAACCAGTCTACGGCGGCAGGGTAGTCTACGGCGGCAGGGTAGCCTAGTGGTTAGAGCGTTGGGCTAGTAACCGAAAGGTTGCAAGTTCAAATCCCCGAGCTGACAAGGTACAAATCTGTTGTTCTGCCCCTGAACAAGGCAGTTAACCCACTGTTCCTAGACCGTCATTGAAAATAAGAGTTTGTTCTTAACTGACTTGCCTAGTTAAAGAAAAAAAAAAAAAAAAAACTTTTTTAATGTAAGTCGCTCTGGATAAGAGCGTCTGCTAAATGACTTAAATGTAAATGTAAATGTACATCAGTAACCAGTCTACATCAGTAACCAGTCTACATCAGTAACCAGTCTACACCAGTAACCAGTCTACATCAGTAACCAGTCTACATCAGTAACCAGTCTACATCAGTAACCAGTCTAAACCAGTAACCAGTCTACATCAGTAACCAGTCTACACCAGTAACCAGTCTACATCAGTAACCAGTCTACATCAGTAACCAGTCTACATCAGTAACCAGTCTACAGTCTACACCAGCAACCAGTCTACGTCAGTAACCAGTCTACACCAGTAACCAGTCTACATCAGTAACCAGTCTACAGTCTCCATCAGTAACCAGTCTACAGTCTACACCAGTAACCAGTCTACATCAGTAACCAGTCTACACCAGTAACCAGTCTACAGTCTACACCAGTAACCAGTCTACAGACTACACCAGTAACCAGTCTACATCAGTACATTTTACATTTACATTTTAGTCATTTAGCAGACGCTCTTATCCAGAGCGACTTACAGTAGAGTGCATACATTTTATTAAATTTTTTACATACTGAGACAAGGATATCCCTACCGGCCAAACCCTCCGTAACCCGGACGACGCTATGCCAATTGTGCGTCGCCCCACGGACCTCCCGGCTGCGACAGAGCCTGGGCGCGAACCCAGAGACTCTGGTGGCGCAGCTAGCACTGCCATGCAGTGCCCTAGACCACTGCGCCACCCGGGAGGTCGGGTGGCACAGTGGTAACCAGTCTACAGTAACCAGTCTATATCAGTAACCAGTCTACAGTCTCCATCAGTAACCAGTCTACATCAGTAACCAGTCTACAGTCAACATCAGTAACCAGTCTACATCAGTAACAGTCTACATCAGTAACCAGTCTACAGTCTACATCAATAACCAGTCTACATCAGTAACCAGTCTACAGTCTATATCAGTAACCAGTCTACAGTCTACATCAGTAACCAGTCTACAGTCTACATCAGTAACCAGTCTACAGTCTCCATCAGTAACCAGTCTACATCAGTAACAGTCTACATCAGTAACCAGTCTACAGTCTCCATCAGTAACCAGTCTATATCAATAACAGTCTACATCAGTAACAGTCAACATCAGTAACCGGTCTACAGTCTATATCAGTAACCAGTCTACAGTCTATATCAGTAACCAGTCTACAGTCTATATCAGTATCCAGTCTACAGTCTACATCAGTAACCAGTCTACATCAGTAACCAGTCTACATCAGTAACCAGTCTACATCAGTAACCAGTCTACTTCAGTATCTAGTCTACAGTCTCCATCAGTAACCAGTCTACATCAGTATCCAGTCTACAGTCTCCATCAGTAACCAGTCTACATCAGTAACCAGTCTCCATCAGTAACCAGTCTACATCAGTATCCAGTCTACAGTCTCCATCAGTAACCAGTCTACATCAGTAACCAGTCTACAGTCTATATCAGTAACCAGTCTACAGTCTACATCAGTATCCAGTCTACAGTCTACATCAGTAACCAGTCTACATCAGTAACCAGTCTACACTGTGTGAGTATTAGTTTCAGATCAGTAAACAGAGGTCTCTGTGCGGAGGGTTGTTATGGAGTTGTGGCCCCCGGCAGAGGATTGATCCACTTCAGCTGGGCAGCAGAGGGGGGAGGGGGGGGGCTATGTGGGGCCCAGCTGGGCTCCAAAATCAATACGGTTAATAGACGTAGGGGCCCCAGGGCCACACAGTCAGAGGCCTCCTGGATGCCTGTCTGCCTCGTTGCCAATAAGGAACATTCCAGATTACGAGATGTGATTTATGAAGTGTGCTGCATTAAAGGGGAAATCTGAATTTTAAGATTTTAAGATTTCTCCTGCCGCATCCCTCCTCCCACCAACTCTCCCCGTCCCTCCCTCCTCCATCCTCCTCCTTTCCTCCTCCATCCTCCCTCTTCCTCCTCCATCCTCTCTCTTCCTCCTCCCTCCTCCTCCATCCTCCTCCTCCTCGATTGTCCTCCTCCTCCATCCTCCATCCTCCTCGATCCTCCTCCTCCTCCTCCCTCCTCTCCTTCTCCATCCTCCTCCTCCATCCTCCTCCTTCCTCCTCCTCCCTCCTCCTCCTCCTCCCTCCTACTACATCCTCCTCCATCCTCCTCTATCCGCCTCCCTCCTCCCTCCTCCTCCCTCCTCCTCCCTCCTCCTCCATCCTCCTCCTCCTCGATTATCCTCCTACTCCATCCTCCTCCTCCTCGATCCTCCTCCTTCCTCCTCCTCCCTCCTCCTCTTCCTCCTCCCTCCTACTACATCCTCCTCCCTCCTCCTCCTCCCTCCTACTACATCCTCCTCCATCTTCCTCCCCGATCCTCCTCCTCCCTCCTCCTTCCTCCCCTTCTCCATCCTCCTCCTCCATCCTCCTCCTTCCTCCTCCTCCTCCCTCCTCCTCCTCCTCCCTCCTACTACATCCTCCTCCTCCATCCTCCTCCTCCCTCCTACTACATCCTCCTCCATCCTCCTCCCTCCTCCTCTTCCTCCCTACTCCTACATCCTCCTCTTCGTACTCCTCCCTCCTCCTACATCCTCCTCCTCCCTCCTCCTCCTCCATCCTCCTCCCTCCTCCTCCTCCCTCCTCATCCTCCCTCGACACCCTCTGATTTTCATAATAACTTGATGAGTAATTTCTTCTCATTTGAGGTTTCCATTGATGCTTTAACACCGTCTCCCTTTCTATGGTTTCTCACCTCAGAAGTTGTTAAGAGCATCATTGCACTATACTGAGAGAATGTGTGTTGTATTTTACCACAACAGAATGCTTGACGTGGTTTGATGCTCTTTATTTTGTATAACAATAACACCATTGTAACACCATGATTGTAACACCATGATTACTAACTCTTAAATTATGAATTGTTGTTTGTATACAGCATTCTTAAAACTTTTTGCAAGGTTACTTTCCAGGAAACCGTAATGTTAGTTTCCAGTAAAATGTAAGGTTAGTTTCCAGGAAATCGTAACGTAAGATTAGTTTCCAGGAAATCGTAATGTCAGGTTAGTTTCCAGGAAAATGTAAGGTTAGTTTCCAGGAAAATGTAATGTTAGTTTCCAGGAAATCGTAATGTAAGGTTAGTTTCCAGGAAAATGTAGTCTCCAGGAAAATGTAAGGTTAGTTTCCAGGAAATCGTAATGTAAGGTTAGTTTCCAGGAAAATGTAAGGTTAGTCTCCAGGAAAATGTAAGGTTCGTTTCCAGGAAAATGTAAGGTTAGTTTCCAGGAAATCGTAACGTAAGATTAGTTTCCAGGAGATCGTAATGTAAGGTTCGTTTCCAGGAAAATGTAAGGTTAGTTTCCAGGAAAATATAAGGTTAGTTTCCAGGAAAATGTAAGGTTAGTCTCCAGGAAAATGTAAGGTTAGTCTCCAGGAAATTGTAAGGTTAGTTTCCAGGAAAATGTAAGTTTCGTTTCCAGTAAAATGTAAGGTTAGTTTCCAGTAAAATGTAAGGTTAGTTTCCAGGAAAATGTAAGGTTCGTTTCCAGGAAAATGTAAGTTTAGTTTCCAGTAAAATGTAAGGTTAGTTTCCAGGAAAATGTAAGGTTAGTTTCCAGTAAAATGTAAGGTTAGTCTCCAGGAAAATGTAAGGTTAGTTTCCAGTAAAATGTAAGGTTAGTTTCCAGGAAAATGTAAGGTTAGTCTCCAGGAAAATATAAGGTTAGTTTCCAGGAAAATGTAAGGTTAGTTTCCAGGAAAATGTAAGTTTCGTTTCCAGTAAAATGTAAGGTTCGTTTCCAGGAAAATGTAAGGTTAGTCTCCAGGAAAATGTAAGGTTAGTTTCCAGGAAAATGTAAGGTTAGTTTCCAGGAAAATGTAAGTTTCGTTTCCAGTAAAATGTAAGGTTCGTTTCCAGCAAAATGTAAGGTTAGTTTCCAGTAAAATGTAAGGTTCGTTTCCAGTAAAATGTAAGGTTAGTTTCCAGTAAAATGTAAGGTTCGTTTCCAGTAAAATGTAAGGTTAGTTTCCAGTAAAATGTAAGGTTAGTTTCCAGTAAAATGTAAGGTTAGTTTCCAGTAAAATGTAAGGTTAGTTTCCAGTAAAATGTAAGGTTAGTTTCCAGTAAAATGTAAGGTTAGTTTCCAGTAAAATGTAAGGTTAGTTTCCAGGAAAATGTAAGGTTAGTTTCCAGGAAAATGTAAGTTTCGTTTCCAGTAAAATGTAAGGTTAGTTTCCAGGAAAATGTAAGGTTAGTTTCCAGGAAAGCGTAATGTAAGTTTAGTTTCCAGGAAAGCGTAATGTCAGGTTAGTTTCCAGGAAAATGTAAGGTTAGTTTCCAGGAAAATGTAATGTTAGTTTCCAGGAAATCGTAATGTAAGGTTAGTTTCCAGGAAAATGTAGTCTCCAGGAAAATGTAAGGTTAGTTTCCAGGAAATCGTAATGTAAGGTTAGTTTCCAGGAAAATGTAAGGTTAGTCTCCAGGAAAATGTAAGGTTCGTTTCCAGGAAAATGTAAGGTTAGTTTCCAGGAAATCGTAACGTAAGATTAGTTTCCAGGAGATCGTAATGTAAGGTTCGTTTCCAGGAAAATGTAAGGTTAGTTTCCAGGAAAATATAAGGTTAGTTTCCAGGAAATCGTAACGTAAGATTAGTTTCCAGGAGATCGTAATGTAAGGTTCGTTTCCAGGAAAATGTAAGGTTAGTTTCCAGGAAAATATAAGGTTAGTTTCCAGGAAAATGTAAGGTTAGTTTCCAGGAAAATGTAAGGTTAGTCTCCAGGAAATTGTAAGGTTAGTTTCCAGGAAAATGTAAGTTTCGTTTCCAGTAAAATGTAAGGTTAGTTTCCAGGAAAATGTAAGGTTCGTTTCCAGGAAAATGTAAGTTTAGTTTCCAGTAAAATGTAAGGTTAGTTTCCAGGAAAATGTAAGGTTAGTTTCCAGTAAAATGTAAGGTTAGTCTCCAGGAAAATGTAAGGTTAGTTTCCAGTAAAATGTAAGGTTAGTTTCCAGGAAAATGTAAGGTTAGTCTCCAGGAAAATATAAGGTTAGTTTCCAGTAAAATGTAAGGTTAGTTTCCAGGAAAATGTAAGGTTAGTTTCCAGGAAAATGTAAGTTTCGTTTCCAGTAAAATGTAAGGTTCGTTTCCAGCAAAATGTAAGGTTAGTTTCCAGTAAAATGTAAGGTTCGTTTCCAGTAAAATGTAAGGTTAGTTTCCAGTAAAATGTAAGGTTCGTTTCCAGTAAAATGTAAGGTTAGTTTCCAGTAAAATGTAAGGTTAGTTTCCAGTAAAATGTAAGGTTAGTTTCCAGTAAAATGTAAGGTTAGTTTCCAGCAAAATGTAAGGTTAGTTTCCAGTAAAATGTAAGGTTAGTTTCCAGTAAAATGTAAGGTTAGTTTCCAGGAAAATGTAAGGTTAGTTTCCAGTAAAATGTAAGGTTAGTTTCCAAGAAAATGTAAGGTTAGTTTCCAGGAAAATGTAAGTTTCGTTTCCAGTAAAATGTAAGGTTAGTTTCCAGGAAAATGTAAGGTTAGTTTCCAGGAAAGCGTAATGTAAGTTTAGTTTCCAGGAAAGCGTAACGCTCACAGCTACAGTGGCTTTACCTGACATTAGAGGTTCTCAACAACGGTCCTGAAGGATGGTTCCACCTGACTAACTGATGGGGCTGAATAGAGACATGCAGACTGGGCACCCTGCTGCTTTATTCTCTGGTGTGTGTGTGTGTGCAGAGGGAGGAGAGGTTGGCCAGTGCCCTACTGCCCCACCTTCAATTATATGTGCACCTGTATAGGCTGATTAAATGTTGGAAACCCTACCAGAAGAAGTCATGCTGTGTGTTCCTCCTTCCTCCTCCCTCCTCTCCTTCTTCTCTCTCCTCTCTTTGCACTCCTTCCTCTCCTTCCACTCCCTCCTCTCCCTCCCCTCCCTCCTTTCCTTCCTCTCCCTCCTCTCCTTCCTCTCCCTCCTCTCCTTCCCCTCCGACCTCTCCCTCCTCTCCCTCCTTTCCTTCCTTCCTTCCTCTCCTTCCTCTCCCTCCTCTCCCTCATCTCCTTCCACTCCTTCCACTCCCTCCTCTCCTTCCTCTCCCTCCTTTCCTTCCTTCCTCTCCCTCCTCTCCTTCCTTCCTCTCCCTCCTCTCTCTCCTCTCCTTCCTCTCCCGCCCCTCCCTCCTCTCCCTCATCTCCCTCCTTTCCTTCCTCTCCCTCCCCCTCCTCTCCCTCATTTCCTGCCTCTCCTTCCTCTCCCTCCTCTCCCTCCTTTCACTCCTCTCCCTCATCTCCGTCCTCTCCTTCCTCTCCCTCCTCTCCCTCCCCCTCCTCTCCCTCCATTCCCTCCTTTCCTTCCTCTCCCTCTTCTCATGCCTCTCCCTCCTTTCCTTCCTCTCCCTCCTCTCCTTCCACTCCTTCCTCTCCCTCCTCTCCGTCCTTTCCTTCCTCGTCCTCCTCTCACTCATTTCCTGCCTCTCCTTCTTCTCCCTCCAATCCTTCCTCTCCCTGCTCTCACTCCTCTCCCTCCTTTCCTTCCTCTACCTCCTCTCCCTCCTTTGCCTCCTTTCCCTCATCCCCCGATTTGCCTCCTTTCCCTCCTCTCCCTCCTCTCCCTCTTTTCCTTCCTCTCCCTCGTCTCCTTCCTCTACCTCCTCTCCCTCTTTTCCTTCCTCTCACTGCTCTCCCTCCTCTCCTTCACTCCTTCCTCTCCCTCCTCTCCTTCCTCTCCTTCCTCTCCCTCCTCTCCTTCCTCTCCCTCCTTTCCTTCCTCTCCCTCCTTTCCTTCCTCTCCCTACTCTCCTTCCTCTCCTTCTTCTCCCTCCTCTCCCTCCTCTCCTGCCTCTCCCTCCTTTCCTTCCTCTCCCTCCTTTCCTTCCTCTCCCTCCTTTCCTTCCTCCCCCTCCTCTCCTTCCTCTCCCTCCTCTCCTTCCTCTCCTTCCTCTCCCTCCTCTCCCTCCACTCCTTCCTCTCCCTCCCCTCCTTCCTCTCCCTCCTCTCCTTCCTCTCCCTCCTCTCCCTCCACTCCTTCCTCTCCCTCCCCTCCTTCCTCTCCCTCCTCTCCTTCCTCTCCCTCCTCTCCCTCCACTCCTTCCTCTCCCTCCTTTCCTTCCTCTCCCTCCTTTCCTTCCTCTCCCTCCTTTCCTTCCTCCCCCTCCTCTCCTTCCTCTCCCTCCTCTCCTTCCTCTCCTTCCTCTCCCTCCTCTCCCTCCACTCCTTCCTCTCCCTCCCCTCCTTCCTCTCCCTCCTCTCCTTCCTCTCCCTCCTTTCCCTCCTTTCCCTCATTTCCCCGATTCCCCTCCTTTCCCTCCTCTCCCTCCTCTCCCTCTTTTCCTTCCTCTCCCTCTTTTCCTTCCTCTCCCTCCTCTCCTTCCTCTCCCTCCTATCCCTCCGCCCACTCCTTCCTCTCCCTCCTCTCCCTCCTCTCCCTCCCCTCCCTCCTCTCCTTCCTCTCCCTCCTCTCCCTCCTCCCTATTTTCCTTCCACTCCTTCCACTCCTTCCACTCCTTCCTCTCCCTCTTCTCCTTCCTCTCCCTCCTCCTCCTCCTCTCCATCTTCCTCCAGCCCCCCTAAACATAACCCTGAGGTCATGTACATTACAGGCATCAGTGTTCTGGCTGTGCTGAGGCCCTCCTCTCTAATAAACTGGGGAGGATTAGAGGGAGAATGTAATATAGCACACTTCAGCCTGACAGCCATTTTTGGAGGGGGTTGGGATGAGACGGGGTATAACATGACAGCCATTTTAGGAGGGGGTTGGGATGAGACGGGGTAGCTACATGGGAGACATTTTAGGAGGGGGTTGGGATGAGACGGGGTAGCTACATGACAGCCATTTTAGGAGGGGGTTGGGATGAGACGGGGTATAACATGACAGTCATTTTAGGAGGGGGTTGGGATGAGACGGGGTAGCTACATGGGAGACATTTTAGGAGGGGGTTGGGATGAGACGGGGTAGCTACATGACAGCCATTTTAGGAGGGGGTTGGGATGAGACGGGGTAGCTACATGGGAGACATTTTAGGAGGGGGTTGGAATGAGACGGGTTATAACATGACAGCCATTTTAGGAGGGGGTTGGGATGAGACGGGGTAGCTACATGGGAGATTTAAAGGATAATTCTCTCTGGGTTTATTTCCATAACATGAGACGGGGTAGCTACATGGGAGATTTAAAGGATAATTCTCTCTGGGTTTATTTCCATAACATGAGACGGGGTAACTACATGGCAGATTTAAAGGATAATTCTCTCTGGATTTATTTCCATAACATGAGACGGGGTAACTACATGGCAGATTTAAAGGATAATTCTCTCTGGATTTATTTCCATAACATGAGACGGGGTAACTACATGGCAGATTTAAAGGATAATTCTCTCTGGATTTATTTCCATAACATGAGACGGGGTAGCTACATGGCAGATTTAAAGGATAATTCTCTCTGGATTTATTTCCATAACATGAGACGGGGTAACTACATGGCAGATTTAAAGGATAATTCTCTCTGGATTTATTTCCATAACATGAGACGGGGTAACTATATGGCAGATTTAAAGGATAATTCTCTCTGGATTTATTTCCATAACATGAGACGGGGTAACTACATGGCAGATTTAAAGGATAATTCTCTCTGGATTTATTTCCATAACATGAGACGGGGTAACTACATGGCAGATTTAAAGGATAATTCTCTCTGGATTTATTTCCATAACATGAGACGGGGTAGCTACATGGCAGATTTAAAGGATAATTCTCTCTGGATTTATTTCCATAACATGAGACGGGGTAGCTACATGGCAGATTTAAAGGATAATTCTCTCTGGATTTATTTCCATAACATGAGACGGGGTAACTACATGGCAGATTTAAAGGATAATTCTCTCTGGATTTATTTCCATAACATGAGACGGGGTAGCTACATGGCAGATTTAAAGGATAATTCTCTCTGGATTTATTTCCATAACATGAGACGGGGTAACTACATGGCAGATTTAAAGGATAATTCTCTCTGGATTTATTTCCATAACATGAGACGGGGTAGCTACATGGCAGATTTAAGGGATAATTCTCTCTGGATTTATTTCCATAACATGAGACGGGGTAACTACATGGCAGATTTAAAGGATAATTCTCTCTGGGTTTATTTCCATAACATGAGACGGGGTAACTACATGGCAGATTTAAAGGATAATTCTCTCTGGATTTATTTCCATAACATGAGACGGGGTAACTACATGGCAGATTTAAAGGATAATTCTCTCTGGGTTTATTTCCATAACATGAGACGGGGTAACTACATGGCAGATTTAAAGGATAATTCTCTCTGGATTTATTTCCATAACATGAGACGGGGTAACTACATGGCAGATTTAAAGGATAATTCTCTCTGGGTTTATTTCCATAACATGAGACGGGGTAACTACATGGCAGATTTAAAGGATAATTCTCTCTGGGTTTATTTCCATAACATGAGACGGGGTAACTACATGGCAGATTTAAAGGATAATTCTCTCTGGGTTTATTTCCATAACATGAGACGGGGTAACTACATGGCAGATTTAAAGGATAATTCTCTCTGGGTGTAACGGGTGACGCTCTCCTCATCCTCGGATGAGGTGAGGAGAGAGGGATCTGAAGACCAAAACGCAGGCTTTGGGAAATAAGCCATCTTTATTATACAATATGATGGCAACACGAAACGAAACAAAACACTTTCAAACTACAAAACAAGAAAACGACGTTGAACGAAACCTGAACATAAACTTACATAACTAAACATAAACTTACGCACAGGAAACGGACGACATCGAAATGAAACGAAACAAACAAACGCTACAGTCCCATGTGGTACGAACGTACATACAGACATAGGAGACAATCACCCACAAACAAACAGTGAGAATGCCCTACCTAAATATGACTCTTAATTAGAGGCAAACGCAAACCACCTGCCTCTAATCAAGAGCCATACCAGGCAAACCGAAACCAACATAGAAACAGATAACATAGAATGCCCACCCAACCTCACGTCCTGACCAACTAACACACAAAAACTAACATAAATAGGTCAGGAACGTGACAGTACCCCCCCCACAAGGTGCGAACTCCGGACGCACCAGCACAAAGTCTAGGGGAGGGTCTGGGTGGGCATCTAACCACGGTGGTGGCTCAGGCTCCGGGCGCGGTTCCCACCCCACCATAATCCATCCTAACTTCCTCCCTCCAAAAATGTCCACCCTCTTTTGACCCCCACAAAATTCCCTTAACAACATATCTAATAGGGACAACACCGGGACAGAGAGATAAATCAAGAAAGAGGGATAGATAAGAATATAGAGATAGATGAAGATAGAGAGGGAGATTAGGATAGAGGGGCAACTCCGGACTGAAAGGCAGCTCCGGACAGAGAGACAGCTCTGGACTGATGGGCAGTTCTGGGTATCCAGCCTTTTCAGGCTGAAGGGCAGCTCATGGCTGACTGACGACTCTCGATGCTCATGGCTGGCTGACGGCTCTCGACGCTCATGGCAGGCTGACGGCTCTCGACGCTCATGGCAGGCTGACGGCTCTCGACGCTCATGGCAGGCTGACGGCTCTCGACGCTCATGGCAGGCTGACGGCTCTCGACGCTCATGGCAGGCTGACGGCTCTCGACGCTCATGGCAGGCTGACGGCTCTCGACGCTCATGGCAGGCTGACGGCTCTCGACGCTCATGGCAGGCTGACGGCTCTCGACGCTCATGGCGCTCTGACGGCTCTGGCTGCTCATGGCGCTCTGACGGCTCTGGCTGCTCATGGCGCTCTGACGGCTCTGGCTGCTCATGGCTCGCTGGCGGCTCTGGCAGATCCTGTCTGGTTGGCGGCTCTGGCAGATCCTGTCTGGTTGGCGGCTCTGGCAGATCCTGTCTGGTTGGCGGCTCTGGCAGATCCTGTCTGGTTGGCGGCTCTGGCAGATCCTGTCTGGTTGGCGGCTCTGGCAGATCCTGTCTGGTTGGCGGCTCTGGCAGATCCTGTCTGGTTGGCGGCTCTGGCAGATCCTGTCTGGTTGGCGGCTCTGGCAGATCCTGTCTGGCTGACGGCTCTAGCGGCTCCTGTCTGGCTGACGGCTCTAGCGGCTCCTGTCTGGCTGACGGCTCTGTAGGCTCATGGCAGACGGGCGGCTTTGCAGGCTCATGGCAGACGGGCGGCTTTGCAGGCTCCTGGCAGACGGATGGCTCAGACGGCGCTGGGGAGACGGATGGCTCAGATGGCGCTGGGGAGACGGATGGCTCAGATGGCGCTGGGGAGACGGATGGCTCAGATGGCGCTGGGGAGACGGATGGCTCAGATGGCGCTGGGGAGACGGATGGCTCTGGCCGGATATGGCGCACTGTAGACCTGGTGCGTGGTGCCGGAACTGGAGGCACCGTGCTAATGATAAGCACCTTCCTACTAGTGCGGGGAGCAGGAACAGGGCACACTGTATTCTCAAAGCCTACTCTATCCCTGATGCGTGGTACCGGCACTGGTGACACCGGGCTGAGGACAAGCACATCAGGATTAGTAGGGGGAGAAGATACAGTGGGTTCAGGGCTCTGGAGACGCACAGGTAGCTTAGTGCGTGGGGCCGGAACTGGAGGCACCGGGCTAGATGCACGCACTACAGGGAGAGTGCGTGGAGGAGGAACAGGGCTCAGGATACGCACTGGTAGCCTAGTGCGTAGTGTATACACTGTAGGTACTAGGCTGGGGCGGGGAGGTGGTGCCGGAAATACCGGACCGTGGAGGCGTACTGGCACTCTTGAGCATTGAGCTTGCCCAACCTTACCTGGTTGAATACTCCCGGTTGCCCGACCAGTGCGGGGAGGTGGAATAACCCGCACCGGGCTATGTAGGCGAACCGGGGAAACCATGCGTAAGGCAGGTGCCATGTATGCCGGCCCGAGGAGACGCACTGGAGACCAGACGCGTTGAGCCGGCCTCATGACACCTGGCTCAATACTCAATCTAGCCCTACCAGTGCGGGGAGGTGGAATAACCCGCACTGGGCTATGCACTCGTACAGGAGACACCGTGCGCTCTACTGCGTAACACGGCGCCTGCCCGTACTCCCGCTCTCCACGGTAAGCCTGGGAAGTGGGCGCAGGTCTCCTACCTGCCCTTGGCCCACTATCTCCTAGCCCCCCCCCAAGAAATTTTTCGGAATTACTTACGGGCTTTTTCGGCTTCCGTGCCAGACGCGTTCCCTCATAGCTCCGGTTCCTCTCCCCGGTAGCCTCTGCTCTCCTCAGTGCCTCCACCTGTTCCCATGGCTTTTCGGGCTTCCAGCCACGTCTCCTTGCTGCCTCCTCAAACCACCGTTCCTGGGCTTTAGCTGCCTCCCTCTCTTCCTGAGAACGGCGATTTTCTCCTGCCTTAGCCCAGGGACCTTCTCCATTCAATATTTCCTCCCAAGTCCAGAAATCCTTGTTTCTCTCCTGTCCTTTACTCCGTTTAGTTTCCCTTTGCCGCTTGGTCTTAGCTTGGTGGGTGATTCTGTAACGGGTGACGCTCTCCTCATCCTCGGATGAGGTGAGGAGAGAGGGATCTGAAGACCAAAACGCAGGCTTTGGGAAATAAGCCATCTTTATTATACAATATGATGGCAACACGAAACGAAACAAAACACTTTCAAACTACAAAACAAGAAAACGACGTTGAACGAAACCTGAACATAAACTTACATAACTAAACATAAACTTACGCACAGGAAACGGACGACATCGAAATGAAACGAAACAAACAAACGCTACAGTCCCATGTGGTACGAACGTACATACAGACATAGGAGACAATCACCCACAAACAAACAGTGAGAATGCCCTACCTAAATATGACTCTTAATTAGAGGCAAACGCAAACCACCTGCCTCTAATCAAGAGCCATACCAGGCAAACCGAAACCAACATAGAAACAGATAACATAGAATGCCCACCCAACCTCACGTCCTGACCAACTAACACACAAAAACTAACATAAATAGGTCAGGAACGTGACACTGGGTTTTTTTCCATAACATGAGACGGGGTAGCTACATGGCAGATTTAAAGGATAATTCTCTCTGGGTTTAACATTAACATAACATTACAATCTGCTTCTTTGAACTTTGTTGCCGTTTAGCTAACTTGATTTGTAAAAAGAAAAAAAAAGAAAAGGGGTATTATATTAAATGTTTAGTGACCGGGAGACGTGTGACTTATCCTTATGGGTTCATGAAGAATATGATTCGTTAATCTGCAGCTCTTTGAAGTGATTAGAGAGGGAGGGTTAAAATGGCAGAGGGGATTTTTTTTAAATGGCAGAGAATATCAAATCCATGGTCCTTGGTGTTATAATGCTTTTTTGCCGTAAGTGATATTGATATATGAAAAAGTGGGATTGTTCCATTATTAAATCCTTTAGAGATCGCCCAGTTTCCATCCACATTGGTCCAGTTAATTAGGACATGTCTTCAGCTTTGCAATATTCAAGCTGTTTAATTTCTAAACTCCAAATAAAGAACTGTATGGCCATAAGATTAAACAATCAAATGCTATTTCTGTTTAGGTCACTGGTAGCCTCGCTGTGGGCATACAGACAAACGTTTTACAGTTATGCTTTTATAGAACTGACTTGCTTGTAGTTTTAGCGTTGATTGATCCTAATGTCAGTGTCAGACTGTCTCCTGGTAAGTAGAACGCTGTGTGACTGGAACCTTCTCTGAAACTGTGTGTGTGTGTGTGTGTGTGTGTGTGTGTGTGTGTGTGTGTGTGTGTGTGTGTGTGTGTGTGTGTGTGTGTGTGTGTGTGTGTGTGTGTGTGTGTGTGTTAACACTGGATGTGCAGATGATGATGTGTACTGGTGTGCAAAAGAGCAAAAAAGTTAATATAAGCAATATGGGAATGAGGTAGTTGGATGGGCTATTTACAGATGGGCTGTGTACAGCTGCAACGATCTGTAAGCTGCTTAGATAGCTGATGGTTAAAGCTAGTGAGGGAGATATAAGTCTCCAACTTCAGAGATTTTTGCAATTTGTTCCAGTCATTGGCAGCAGAGAACTGGAAGGAAAGGCGGCCAAAGGAGGAGTTGGCTTTGGAAATATACCTGCTGGAGTGCGTGCTACGGGTGGGTGTTGTTATGGTGACCAGTGAGACAGGAGAATTACCTAGCAAAGACTTATAGATGACCTGGAGCCGGTGGGTCTGGCGACGACTATGTATTGAGGGCCAGCCGACGAGAGCATACAGGTCGCAGTGGTGGGTAGTATATGGGGCTTTGGTGACAAAACGGATGGCACTGTGATAGACTGCATCCAGTTTGCTGAGTAGAGTGTTGGAGGCTATTTTGTAAATGACATCGCCGAAGTCGAGGATTGGTAGGATGGTCAGTTTAACGAGGATATGTTTGGCAGCGTGAGTGCAGGAGGCATTGTTGCTAAATAGGAAGTTTATTCTAGATTTCATTTTGGATTGGAGATGCTTAATATGAGTCTGGAAGGAGAGTTTACAGTCTAACCAGACACCTAGGTATTTGTAGTTGTCCACATATTCTAAGTCAGAACCATCCAGAGTAGTGATGCTGGACGGGCGGGCAGGTACGGGCAGCGATCGGTTGAAGAGCATGCAGTTAGTTTTACTAGCGTTTAAGAGCAATTGGATGCCACGGAAGGAGTGTTCCAGTGTTAATTTGCTAAATTGTAATTACTTCGCTACTATGGCCTATTTATTGCCTTACCTCCTGACTCCATTTGATACACTGTATATATATTTTTATGTTGTGTTATTGACTGTATGTTTGTTTATTCCATGTGTAACTCTGTGTTGTTGTTTGTGTCGCACTGCTATGCTTTACCTTGGCCAGGTTGCAGTTGTAAATGAGAACTTGATCTCAACTGGCCACCTGGTTAAATAAAGGTGAAATTTAAAAAATTATAAAACAATCTGTAACGTATTGAATTCACTGGCTTGTTTGCGAAGCAGTAATTGTTTCAAAACATCTCCTGCCACGTCACTGATGCGTCGTAAAACAGTGTTGTTTGATGAAGATATTGTCTGTGGAGTTTTTTGGGGCCTTTTCCCCCCAGCATTGTCCATATCCTTGGCAGCAGGAAGAATGAAGTCCTCCACAATAGTATGGGGCTTGCCTGTCCCAGCCACTCGGCAGCGCATCATATAAGACGCTTCTAGCCCCTTCTTATTAATGGTATTTCTTGCTTTTACACACGTCTTACTACTCAAAAACATCGTCTTTATTATTGCTTCAAAAACTCCAGTGGCTTATTTTTCAAATTGGCATGATTTGTTTCTAAATGTCTGCACAAGAGTAAAGGTTTCATTGAGTTGTGAGATAGTGTGTTATATGTGCAAAAGTACTATCTCTGACGAAAGGCACTACTCCCAATATAAGTGAACCCCAAATCAATGTAGTTCTCATCAGTATTGCGCCTCTTCGATGGTCCAACGTCCCTGTCTGTTGTTCGGTGCTTTCCCGGGTAAGGGGGCAGTAGCTCTCCGGCTGCATCAGATTCACAACTGTCAGTGTCCATGCTAGCTGGGCTAACAACACATGTAGAACTACTGATGCTAGCATTGGATGTGCTCGTGGAAGCAGAACAACTTGTGTCGTCGACAGGTGCAGGTGTAGTCCTGCTGGTAGTAGCAGTACTACCATTAGAGGCTGGTATGTGTCTCTATGGACGCGGGCCTTACTTTTTCAACCATTTATCCATTTTCGAGCAAACGGAACTAGCAGCAGCTACGTTTGGCTACATAGGGACCCTTAGTGGAATTCCCGCTAGAGAGTAACGGTTAATGTGATTGGATGTTAATTATTCGACGAGGCTCCCTGTATTTGACATTGTGTTGTTATTTCGCTGATGGTTTAATTAACACTTGATGGTTTAATTTTATTTTTGGGCAGTGAAACGAGGCTACTCAGGAGAGAAAAAAACCTCACCCAAATGTATATAAATGTATAGCCCCGTTGGGAAATGTAAATGGACTGTTTACGAAAATGTGAAGATTTAGTTTTTAGTTTTTTGAAAATGTGAATCACATTTTGATTTGGCAGCATTGTGCCCAGTTTGGGAATACCTGCTGTACAGGATCGGTGTCCCTCCGTGGGACGGTTGAGCTAACGTAGGCTAATGTGATGACAGCATTTCCAAACTCCTAAATACTCTGCTGTCCAGAACAAATCGAATCAAATCAAGTTTATTTTATATAGCCCTTCGTACATCAGCTAATATCTCGAAGTGCTGTACAGAAACCCAGCCTAAAACCCCAAACAGCTAGAATGCAGGTGTAGAAGCACGGTGGCTAGGAAAAACTCCCTAGAAAGGCCAAAACCTAGGAAGAAACCTAGAGAGGAACCAGGCTATGAGGGGTGGCCAGTCCTCTTCTGGCTGTGCCGGGTGGAGATTATAACAGAACATGGCCAAGATGTTCAAATGTTCATAAATGACCAGCATGGTCAAATAATAATCAGGAGTAAATGTCAGTTGGCTTTTCATAGCCGATCAGTGAGAGTATCTCTACCGCTCCTGCTGTCTCTAGAGAGTTGAAAACAGCAGGTCTGGGACAGGTTCCAGGGTTCCATAGCCGCAGGCAGAACAGTTGAAACTGGAACAGCAGCAAGGCCAGGCGCTGGTAACAGTATAGTTTCCCGTTTTATTGTACAGTGAAAGAAAAACAATATGTTGGTATTTGTTTCAGTATTCAATTGTTTCCCTTTAACAAGCTCTAACCAATATTGCCGTAATCAATATCTCCTCACCCCTCTAACCACCCACACCACCTCCCTCCTCTCCTCTCTGTCTCTCTGTCTCTCTGTGTGTGTGTCCTCTCATGATCTCTTTCCTCTCATGGACCTCTCTCATCTCATGACCTCTCTCCTATCATGACCTCTCTCCTATCATGACCTCTCTCATATCATGACCTCTCATCTCATGACGTCTCTCCTATCAGGAGCTCTCTCCTCTCATGACCTCTCTCCTCTCCTCTCTCTCTCCTCTCATGACCTCTCATCTCATGACCTCTCTCCTCTCATGATCTCTCATTTCCTGACATCTCTCCTCTCAGGACCTCTCTCCTATCAGGACCTCTTTCCTCTCATGACCTCTCATCTCATGACCTCTCTCCTATCAGGAGCTCTCTCCTCTCATGACCTCTCATCTCATGACCTCTCTCCTATCAGGAGCTCTCTCCTCTCATGACCTCTCATCTCATGACCTCTCTCCTATCAGGACCTCTCTCCTATCATGACCTATCTCCTCTCATGACCTCTCATCTCATGACCTCTCTCCTATCAGGACCTCTCTCCTATCAGGACCTCTCTCCTATCATGACCTATCTCCTCTCATGACCTCTCATTTCCTGACATCTCTCCTCTCAGGACCTCTCTCCTATCAGGAGCCCTCTCCTCTCTCTCTCTCCTCTCCTGAATAGGGTGCCATTTGGGATGAATGGTGTCAGTAACAGCCCCCCGCTACCAAGTACTCGCCTGTTATCCTGGTGAATGCCAACTCATGCTAAGTGTTTATGAACTGTCAAGACAAAGTGTCTCTTCTACTGCATTCAGGATGATGTTAAAACAATTTACTCCCATCCACTCCCCACTGGGATAATCCCAAGGTTGAAATGTAGCTTAAAGCTGTAATTTAATTATTTGTTTTGTTGCTAATGTAAAGTAGAATCTTAAATATGTTCTTTTGTGTATTTTTAAGACAGAAATACATAGAGAGAGAGAGAGAGAGAGAGAGAGAGAGAGAGAGAGAGAGAGAGAGAGAGAGAGAGAGAGAGAGAGAGAGAGAGAGAGAGACAGAGACAGAGACAGAGACAGAGACAGAGACAGAGACAGAGACAGAGACAGAGATGTCTTTCTTTGGTACACTTAGTTTTGTTTCTAATTCTACCTTAGTGTATGGAGGGATGTGTTTGAGGCGGTATTTAGAGAGCAGGGTGTGGGAGGAAGCTTTAAGATGCTCAGAGACTCCATAGAGGAATCAGATGTTAATGCGGAGGGATAGCGAGGACACGTTTGTAGCTGTGAGCTCAGGGGGGACCACTGCTGTTTATCTGAAGAGAATGGAAAGTACTTTGAAAACAGCAGGGGTGTGTTCCGTTTGGGAATATGTAGGTGTTGCACTCCTTGACAAAAAAAATAAATAATAATTGTAATTTTCTCACTTCCTGATTCAAGGCCTCCTACTCAAACACGGTTTCCATTCCTACGAATCCACTCCAACTGCTGCATGTTTGGGGCCCTACAACAATCTCTCTGGTTTAAGAAAATCCCTTACCCCTATGTTGCCTTATGTTGAGTAATGTACAACGTTATTTTAGACTAAGTACATGATTGAGAAACAGATTTAGCAGAAGTGGACTATTGTCTATGGAACAACCACATGTCTTCCTCCTCCCTCCTCCTCTATTTAGGAGACACTGAGACAGGGGACAGGCCCTGGTCCCCCCTCCTCTATTTAGGAGACACTGAGACAGGGACAGGCCCTGGTCCCCCCTCCTCTATTTAGGAGACACTGAGACAGGGTAGCAGAGGGCAGGGGACAGACCCTGGTCTCCCCTCCTCTATTCAGGAGACACTGAGACAGGGACAGGCCCTGGTCCCCCCTCCTCTATTCAGGAGACACTGAGACAGGGTAGCAGGGGACAGGGGACAGGCCCTGGTCCCCCCTCCTCTATTTAGGAGACACTGAGACAGGGTAGCAGAGGGCAGGGGACAGACCCTGGTCTCCCCTCCTCTATTCAGGAGACACTGAGACAGGGACAGACCCTGGTCTCCCCTCCTCTATTTAGGAGACACTGAGACAGGGTAGCAGAGGGCAGGGGACAGACCCTGGTCTCCCCTCCTCTATTCAGGAGACACTGAGACAGGGACAGGCCCTGGTCCCCCCTCCTCTATTCAGGAGACCCTGAGACAGGGTAGCAGGGTAGCAGGGTACAGGCCCTGGTCTCTCCTTCTCTATTCAGGAGACCCTGAGACAGGGTAGCAGGGTACAGACCCTGGTCTCTCCTTCTCTATTCAGGAGACCCTGAGACAGGGTAGCAGGGGGCAGGGGACAGGCCCTGGTCCCCCCTCCTCCATTTAGGAGACACTGAGACAGGGTAGCAGGGGACAGGCCCTGGTCTCCCCTCCTCCGTTTAGGAGACACTGAGACAGGATAGCAGGGGACAGGCCCTGGTCTCCCCTCCTCTATTCAGGAGACACTGAGACAGGATAGCAGAGGGCAGGGGACAGGTCCTGGTCTCCCCTCCTCTATTCAGGAGACACTGAGACAGGGTAGCAGAGTAGCAGGGGGCAGGCCCTGGTCCCCCCTCCTCTATTCAGGAGACACTGAGACAGGGTAGCAGGGGACAGGCCCTGGTCCCCCCTCCTCTATTCAGGAGACACTGAGACAGGATAGCAGGGGACAGGCCCTGGTCCCCCCTCCTCCATTCAGGAGACAATGAGACCGGGTAGCAGGGGGCAGGGGACAGGCCCTGGTCCCCCCTCCTCTATTCAGGAGACACTGAGACAGGGTAGCAGGGGGCAGGGGACAGGCCCTGGTCCCCCCTCCTCAATTTAGGAGACACTGAGACAGGATAGCAGGGCACAGGCCCTTGTCCCCCCTCCTCTATTCAGGAGACACTGAGACAGGGTAGCAGGGGGCAGGGGACAGGCCCTGGTCCCCCCTCCTCCATTTAGGAGACACTGAGACAGGATAGCAGGGGACAGGCCCTGGTCCCCCCTCCTCTATTCAGGAGACACTGAGACAGGGTAGCAGGGGACAGGCCCTGGTCCCCCTTCCTCTATTCAGGAGACACTGAGACAGGGTAGCAGGGGACAGGTCCTGGTCCCCCCTCCTCCATTTAGGAGACACTGAGACAGGGTAGCAGGGGACAGGCCCTGGTCCCCCCTCCTCTATTCAGGAGACACTGAGAGAGGATAGCAGGGGACAGGCCCTGGTCCCCCCTCCTCCATTTAGGAGACACTGAGACAGGGTAGCAGGGGACAGGCCCTGGTCCCCCCTCCTCCATTTACGAGACACTGAGACAGGATAGCAGGGGACAGGCCCTGGTCCCCCCTCCTCTATTCAGGAGACACTGAGACAGGGTAGCAGGGGGCAGGGGACAGGCCCTGGTCCCCCCTCCTCTATTCAGGAGACACTGAGACAGGATAGCAGGGGACAGGGGACAGGCCCTGGTCCCCCCTCCTCTATTCAGGAGACACTGAGACAGGGTAGCAGGGGACAGGGGACAGACCCTGGTCCCCCCTCCTCTATTTAGGAGACACTGAGACAGGGTAGCAGGGGACAGGGGACAGGCCCTGGTCCCCCCTCCTCTATTCAGGAGACACTGAGACAGGGGACAGGCCCTGGTCCCCCCTCCTCTATTCAGGAGACACTGAGACAGGGTAGCAGGGGGCAGGGGACAGGCCCTGGTCCCCCCTCCTCTATTCAGGAGACACTGAGACAGGGTAGCAGAGGGGCAGGGGGCAGGGGACAGGCCCTGGTCTCCCCTCCTCTATTTAGGAGACACTGAGACAGGGTAGCAGGGGGCAGGGGATGGGCTAATCGAAGGGCTAATTAAAGGGCTGATCGAAGGGCTAATCGAAGGGCTAATCGAAGAGCTAATCGAAGGGCTAATCGAAAGGGCTAATCGAAGGGCTAATCGAAGGGCTAATCGAAGGGCTAATCGAAGGGCTAATCAAAGGGCTAATCAAAGGGCTAATCAAAGGGCTAATCAAAGGGCTAATCGAAGGGCTAATCAAAGGGCTAATCAAAGGGCTAATCGAAGGGCTAATCGAAGTGCTAATTGAAGGGCTAATCGAAGGGCTAATTGAAGGGCTAATCGAAGGGCTAATCGAAGGGCTAATCGAAGGGCTAATCGAAGGGCTGATCGAAGGGCTAATCAAAGGGCTGATCGAAGGGCTGATCGAAGGGCTAATCAAAGGGCTAATCGAAGGGCTAATCAAAGGGCTAATCCAGCCTGATTGGACTCTGAACAATGTACATGATGAGCCAACAGACCCTCAAAATCATTTTTGATTCGGTATAAGGATGTTCCTTGTCGTGTTTTTATGGGCTGTGTGTCTTAAGTGTCTGAGTTTCTGTAAGTAGTCTGGTCTAGAATAAGAATCAGCTTAATTTGCCACGAGATCACGTGTCGATCATTCACTCTATAGTCTGCATGGTCGATGCAACAATACGTTGATGACAATGATGCTGCTTTCCACTTTGTGTCTTAATTTAAATCCACTTGTGTTCTATAATTACACTATTCGTTTGTGTATCTTACTGTCTGCAAATAGCTAGTTTGTCTTTTCTTAGCAAGGTGTGGCTAAAACAAATAATGTTAGCCGCTAATGCCAATTGCTAGTTGGCTGGCTAGGTAGCTAGCTAATAAATATACTGAGTCAAAGCAAATGTAGCTAATTATATACAGCCAGATACCAGTGATGGTGTAGGCCTAAATCTGCATGTTGTTTGTCCAGCATTATCTTCTAAATGAATATGTTAGCTACATGAAGTAAGAGACAACATTTAATGTAGCCAAAGATTATAGGGTCCCACTCCCCTGGGAAACACTGACCAACACTTTGGTTCCTACCCTGTCACAATAACTCTTCCATTGAGATCCTATTAAACTATTAGAAGGGCTATGTCATAAACACTCAAAGTTCCAGAACGATCTGAAAATGATAGCCATTGTGGTCAGAGAGAAATCCAAACCAGTCTAATCGGAATGAAGGAAAATAGAGGTGATGGATTTCCTACTTTTACTGATGTAGGAAAATAAAATTAAAGCATGTGATATATCAGAAATTGTAATATAATTATAAATACAGTTTATACAGGTTTTATACAAAATGTCTGTGTAAATAGCCTCTAAAATAGAGTCGTTAGTGAAAGTCCAAACACCCCTTGCACATTTTCATGCCTTAAAATTACCTCTAAAAAGGGATTAAATTAGATTATTTTCCTACCGATGTACACAACCTATTCCATATAAGAAGGCCCCTTAAATAGTCCAGGGTACATATATGTTTATTCTGACCTCGATAGAAACTTTCACAAGTGAAGCATCTAAATTGACCCTTTCAGGAAAAATGTCTCAAATGAACTGTGAATGTTAACTTTCAGTCCTATAAAAACGTATGTGTTTTTTTACAGACTCCAGCCACAATGCCTCTCAAAAGGACAATGTGGACATTTAGAGGGAGTGTGAAAAAAAGTCCTGTGTCTGCAGCCAATAGATTGAGCCATGGCAGACTGGAGATTCTGAATGGGCTTTTACAGGTCACAGATTCCATTCAGCGCTGTGACATTGTTATTATCTGATGCTTATAGACGGGACTAATTAATATTCTAATCATTCCGCGGGAACGACTTGAAGCAGAATGATCCTCTGTCTGCCGCGGCCTCAGACGTCATTGACTCTGTAAGTAAGAAACACAGTATAACAATGAAAAGGAGACACGTGTTCAGTTTCTAACTCTTCACTTGCAGTAGGAGACCTGGGGACCTGGGGAGGCATCACAAATGGCAGCCTATTCCCAATTTGATTCACTACTCCTGACCAGAGCCCCATGTGGAATATGCACTATATACTGTATGCTATATAGAAAATATATCCTTCTCTCTCATCCTCTCTGAGTTTGGTATTCTCCCAGCTTCAGATGGAAGAATACAATGCGAACAGACTGAGACATTAATTTCCCCCTGATCATAAATCTCTGGTATATGAAGTGCTGCTCTCTCTGTACAGAACAGAACTGTTGCCCGAGGCACTAGTGTTATTGCTCTATTAGTCAGTTATTACCTAGCGATCACAGAGAGTAGAGCACCCTCCCTCCCTCTGCCCGCCGCCTCATTCGTTTCATTTATCAGACATTGTATAAACGTTGGAAGCATCTTATGGATGTCAGCGCTGAGGGTTTGGATCAGTGTTTCTCCCGGAGGGATCGGGGGCCTACAGCTAGACCAGGAGGGTGGGATACTCCAGTCCTCGACAGCCTGATTGGTGTCACACTTTCTCCATCCCTAGCAAATACAGATGATTAATCAAATTACATTCTAAACTGAAGATCATGATTAGGTGATTATTGGAGTCAGGTGGGTTAGCTGGGGGCTGAACGGTGACACAATCAGGCCCTCGATGACTGGAATTGCCCATTCCTGAGCTAGAACATATTTTATCTGTTCACTGGGCTGGTAGTGACACCGTGATGAGCTATCGTAGCATTGTCTTCTGACAGGTGGCATCATGTCATGCCCTGAACATAGTAAGCTGTTGTTTTCCTCTGCGTGTCATCAGCCCGGTGCCACCTGTACCGGTCCCACGCATCAGGTCTCTGATGCGCATCCACAGTCCACTGCGTCCTGTGCCTCTTCCCCGCACTCGCCCTGAGGTGCGTGTCATCAGCCCGATGCCACCTGTACCGGTCCCACGCATCAGGCCTCCAGTGCGCCTCCACAGTCTAGCGCATCCGGCAACAGTTCCCAGTCCGGCGCTTCTGGCAACAGTTCCCAGTCCAGCGCTTCTGGCAACAGTTCCCAGTCCAGCGCTTCTGGCAACAGTTCCCAGTCCAGCGCTTCTGGCAACAGTTCCCAGTCCAGCGCTTCTGGCAACAGTTCCCAGTCCAGCGCTTCTGGCAACAGTTCCCAGTCCAGAGTTTCCGGCGACGTTTCACAGTACGGAAACTCCAACGACGGGCCACAGTCCGGAACGTACAACGACGGTCCACAGTTCGGAACCTCCTGAGACAGTCCACAGTCCGGAACCTCCTGAGACAGTCCACGGTCCGGAACCTCCTGAGACGGTCCACGGTCCGGAACCTCCTGAGACGGTCCACGGTCCGGAACCTCCTGAGACTGTCTACAGTCCGGAACCTCCTGAGACGGTCCCAATTCCGCAACCTCCTGAGACGGTCCCCAGTCCGGAGCCTCCAGCGATGGTCGGCGGTCCAGAGCCTCCAGCGACGGTCGGCGGTCCAGAGCCTTCAGCAGGGGTTCTCAGTACAGAGCCTCCTGCGACGATCTATGGTCCGGTGCCTCCAGCGACGACCCACGGTCCGATGCTTCCGGCAATGCGCCCCGCACCGGAGTCGCCCCCGACGCCTGCGTCATCCATCCTAGATGCCCACCCGGACCCTTCCCTATTGAGTCAGGTTTTGCGGTGGGAGTCCGCACCTTTGGGGGGGGGGGGGGGGGGGGGGGGGGGTACTGTCACGCCCTGACCATAGTAAGCTGTTTTTTCTCTGTGTTGGCTGGGGCGTGATAGTGTCTAGGGTGGGTCATCTAGGTGTATTATATTTCTATGTTGGCCTGGTATGGTTCCCAATCAGAGACAGCTGTTTATCATTGTCTCTGAATGGGGATCATATTTAGGTAGCCATTTCCCTTTTGTGTTTGTGGGATCTTGACTATGTTTGGTTGACTGCTCTATTTTGTATAGCTTCACGTTTCGTTTGTGCTTTATTGTTTTGTTTTGGAGAGTTTTCAGTTTATTAAAAATATGTGGAACTCTGACACATCATCAACACTCATCCTTCAGTAGACCTGTCTTTTAGGTCGTGGGCATCCGCCATTTAAAAATGAAAAACATAGTTCCTAATTTATATTATCACTCCGCTCTCGCGTAACTCCATGGAAAAAAAACAGATTACTAGCTAAACTATAACGTTTTGATTTAATAGTCTACAATTGTGAGAAAATAAAGGCTTTCTCCTGCAAAGAATTTGTGAAAGGACGTCGGTCGCAGTGCCAGTTGGAGGTAGCATAGTTAGCGTGCAGTGCCAGTTGGAGGTAGCATAGTTAGCGTGCAGTGCCAGTTGGAGGTAGCATAGTTAGCGTGCAGTGCCAGTTGGAGGTAGCATAGTTAGCGTGCAGTGCCAGTTGGAGGTAGCATAGTTAGCGTGCAGTGCCAGTTGGAGGTAGCATAGTTAGCGTGCAGTGCCAGTTGGAGGTAGCATAGTTAGCATGCAGTGCCAGTTGGAGGTAGCATAGTTAGCATGCAGTGCCAGTTGGAGGTAGCATAGTTAGCGTGCAGTGCCAGTTGGAGGTAGCATAGTTAGCGTGCAGTGCCAGTTGGAGGTAGCATAGTTAGCGTGCAGTGCCAGTTGGAGGTAGCATAGTTAGCGTGCAGTGCCAGTTGGAGGTAGCATAGTTAGCGTGCAGTGCCAGTTGGAGGTAGCATAGTTAGCGTGCAGTGCCAGTTGGAGGTAGCAAAGTTAGCGTGCAGTGCCAGTTGGAGGTAGCATAGTTAGCATGCAGTGCCAGCTGGAGGTAGCATAGTTAGCATGCAGTGCCAGTTGGAGGTAGCATAGTTAGCGTGCAGTGCCAGCTGGAGGTAGCATAGTTAGCGTGCAGTGCCAGTTGGAGGTATTATAGTTAGCATGCAGTGCCAGCTGGAGGTAGCATAGTTAGCATGCAGTGCCAGTTGGAGGTAGCATAGTTAGCGTGCAGTGCCAGTTGGAGGTAGCATAGTTAGCGTGCAGTGCCAGTTGGAGGTAGCATAGTTAGCGTGCAGTGCCAGTTGGAGGTAGCATAGTTAGCGTGCAGTGCCAGTTGGAGGTAGCATAGTTAGCGTGCAGTGCCAGTTGGAGGTAGCATAGTTAGCGTGCAGTGCCAGTTGGAGGTAGCATAGTTAGCATGCAGTGCCAGTTGGAGGTAGCATAGTTAGCGTGCAGTGCCAGTTGGAGGTAGCATAGTTAGCGTGCAGTGCCAGTTGGAGGTAGCATAGTTAGCGTGCAGTGCCAGTTGGAGGTAGCATAGTTAGCGTGCAGTGCCAGTTGGAGGTAGCATAGTTAGCGTGCAGTGCCAGTTGGAGGTAGCATAGTTAGCGTGCAGTGCCAGTTGGAGGTAGCATAGTTAGCGTGCAGTGCCAGTTGGAGGTAGCATAGTTAGCGTGCAGTGCCAGTTGGAGGTAGCATAGTTAGCGTGCAGTGCCAGTTGGAGGTAGCATAGTTAGCGTGCAGTGCCAGTTGGAGGTAGCATAGTTAGCGTGCAGTGCCAGTTGGAGGTAGCATAGTTAGCATGCAGTGCCAGTTGGAGGTAGCATAGTTAGCGTGCAGTGCCAGTTGGAGGTAGCATAGTTAGCGTGCAGTGCCAGTTGGAGGTAGCATAGTTAGCGTGCAGTGCCAGTTGGAGGTAGCATAGTTAGCGTGCAGTGCCAGTTGGAGGTAGCATAGTTAGCGTGCAGTGCCAGTTGGAGGTAGCATAGTTAGCATGCAGTGCCAGGTGGAGGTAGCATAGTTAGCATGCAGTGCCAGTTGGAGGTAGCATAGTTAGCATGCAGTGCCAGTTGGAGGTAGCATAGTTAGCGTGCAGTGCCAGTTGGAGGTAGCATAGTTAGCATGCAGTGCCAGTTGGAGGTAGCATAGTTAGCATGCAGTGCCAGTTGGAGGTAGCATAGTTAGCGTGCAGTGCCAGTTGGAGGTAGCATAGTTAGCGTGCAGTGCCAGTTGGAGGTAGCATAGTTAGCATGCAGTGCCAGTTGGAGGTAGCATAGTTAGCATGCAGTGCCAGTTGGAGGTAGCATAGTTAGCATGCAGTGCCAGTTGGAGGTAGCATAGTTAGCGTGCAGTGCCAGTTGGAGGTAGCATAGTTAGCATGCAGTGCCAGTTGGAGGTAGCATAGTTAGCGTGCAGTGCCAGTTGGAGGTAGCATAGTTAGCGTGCAGTGCCAGTTGGAGGTAGCATAGTTAGCGTGCAGTGCCAGGTGGAGGTAGCATAGTTAGCGTGCAGTGCCAGGTGGAGGTAGCATAGTTAGCGTGCAGTGCCAGTTGGAGGTAGCATAGTTAGCATGCAGTGCCAGTTGGAGGTAGCATAGTTAGCGTGCAGTGCCAGTTGGAGGTAGCATAGTTAGCGTGCAGTGCCAGTTGGAGGTAGCATAGTTAGCGTGCAGTGCCAGTTGGAGGTAGCATAGTTAGCGTGCAGTGCCAGTTGGAGGTAGCATAGTTAGCATGCAGTGCCAGTTGGAGGTAGCATAGTTAGCGTGCAGTGCCAGTTGGAGGTAGCATAGTTAGCATGCAGTGCCAGTTGGAGGTAGCATAGTTAGCGTGCAGTGCCAGTTGGAGGTAGCATAGTTAGCATGCAGTGCCAGTTAGAGGTAGCATAGTTAGCATGCAGTGCTAGTTGGAGGTAGCATAGTTAGCGTGCAGTGCCAGTTGGAGGTAGCATAGTTAGCGTGCAGTGCCAGTTGGAGGTAGCATAGTTAGCGTGCAGTGCCAGGTGGAGGTAGCATAGTTAGCATGCAGTGCCAGTTGGAGGTAGCATAGTTAGCGTGCAGTGCCAGTTGGAGGTAGCATAGTTAGCGTGCAGTGCCAGTTGGAGGTAGCATAGTTAGCGTGCAGTGCCAGTTGGAGGTAGCATAGTTAGCGTGCAGTGCCAGTTGGAGGTAGCATAGTTAGCGTGCAGTGCCAGTTGGAGGTAGCATAGTTAGCGTGCAGTGCCAGGTGGAGGTAGCATAGTTAGCATGCAGTGCCAGTTGGAGGTAGCATAGTTAGCATGCAGTGCCAGTTGGAGGTAGCATAGATAGCATGCAGTGCCAGTTGGAGGTAGCATAGTTAGCGTGCAGTGCCAGTTGGAGGTAGCATAGTTAGCGTGCAGTGCCAGTTGGAGGTAGCATAGTTAGCGTGCAGTGCCAGTTGGAGGTAGCATAGTTAGCGTGCAGTGCCAGTTGGAGGTAGCATAGTTAGCGTGCAGTGCCAGCTGGAGGTAGCATAGTTAGCATGCAGTGCCAGTTTGAGGTAGCATAGTTAGCGTGCAGTGCCAGTTGGAGGTAGCATAGTTAGCATGCAGTGCCAGTTGGAGGTAGCATAGTTAGCGTGCAGTGCCAGTTGGAGATAGCATAGTTAGCATGCAGTGCCAGTTAGAGGTAGCATAGTTAGCATGCAGTGCTAGTTGGAGGTAGCATAGTTAGCGTGCAGTGCCAGTTGGAGGTAGCATAGTTAGCGTGCAGTGCCAGTTGGAGGTAGCATAGTTAGCGTGCAGTGCCAGGTGGAGGTAGCATAGTTAGCATGCAGTGCCAGTTGGAGGTAGCATAGTTAGCGTGCAGTGCCAGTTGGAGGTAGCATAGTTAGCGTGCAGTGCCAGTTGGAGGTAGCATAGTTAGCGTGCAGTGCCAGTTGGAGGTAGCATAGTTAGCATGCAGTGCCAGTTGGAGGTAGCATAGTTAGCGTGCAGTGCCAGTTGGAGGTAGCTTAGTTAGCGTGCAGTGCCAGCTGGAGGTAGTATAGTTAGCATGCAGTGCCAGTTGGAGGTAGCATAGTTAGCATGCAGTGCCAGTTGGAGGTAGCATAGTTAGCGTGCAGTGCCAGTTGGAGGTAGCATAGTTAGCTAGCTGGCTTTACATTTACAGACTTAGCCTGTTTAAAGCCTGTGTCTGATGTTGTAGACATGTAGCCCCAAAATGAAGATTATTATTAGAAATCAATCCATTGGACAACATATTTCCCCCCGATTGCTAATTTTATTGTATTGTTGGGTCATCTGAGCATATTAGCTGTAAATTGGAGCCACCTAGAAAAAACAAAAGTCTAGCAAAAAAATTTATTATTTTTTTATATATAATACTCATTATTTTAACAGTTTTGGAAACTTTAGATTGTTTTCTATCCAATACTACCAATTATATGCATATCATATCCTATCCCATATGTGGCCAGGGCAATGAATTGCAATGTCCCTACTGTGAGACGCTTAAGAAAGCAATACAGGGAGACAGGACAGACAGCTGATCGTCCTCGCAGTGGCAGACCACGTGTAACAACACCTACACAAGATCGGTACATGCGAACATCACACCTGCAGGACAAGTACAGGATGGCAACAAAAACTGTCCGAGTTACACCAGGAACGCACAATCCGTCCATCAGTGCTCAGACTGTCCGCAATAGGCTGAGAGAGGCTGGACGAGGGCTTGTAGGGCAGGTCCTCACCAGACATCAATGGCAACAACGTCGCTTATGGCCACAAACCCATCGTCGCTGGACCAGACAGGACTGGCAAAAAGTGCTCTTCACTGACGAGTCACGGTTTTGTCTCACCAGGGGTGATGGTCAGATTCCCGTTTATCGTTGAAGGAATGAGCGTTACACTGAGGCCTGTACTCTGGAGCGGGGTCGATTTGGAGGTGAAGGGTCCGTCATGGTCTGGTGCGGTGTGTCACAGCATCATCGGACTGAGCTTGTTGTCATTGCAGGCAATCTCAACGCTGTGCGTTAAAGGGAAGACATCCTCCTCCCTCATGTGGTACCCTTCCTGCTGGCTCATCCTGACATGACCCTCCAGCATGACAATGCCACCAGCCATACTGCTCGTTCTGTGCGTGATTTCCTGCAAGACAGGAATGTCAATGTTCTGCCATGGCCCGCGAAGAGCCCGGATCTCAATCCCATTGAGCACGTCTGGGACCTGTTGGTTTGGAGGGTGAGGGCTAAGGCCATTCCCCACAGGAATGTCCGGGAACTTGCAGGTGCCTTGGTGGAAGAGTGGGGTAACATCTCACAGCAAGAACTGGCACATCTGGTGCAGTCCGTGGGGATGAGATGCACTGCAGTAATTAATGCAGCTGGTGGCCACACCAGATACTGACTGTTACTTTTGATTTTGACCCCCCCTTTGTTCAGGGACACATTATTCAATTTCTGTTAGTCACATGTTTGTGAAACTTGTTCAGTTTATTTCTCAGTTGTTGAATCTTGTTATGTTCATTCACATCTTTACACATGTTAAGATTGCTGAAAATACACGCAGTACTTTTTCCTCACTAAGCTAAAGGACCCTGGGACTGAACCTCATTTCCGCAACTGGATCCAAGACTTCCTAATGTTCCTCCCCCAAGTGGTGAGGGTAGGTAACAACACATCTGCAATGCTGACCTTCAACACAGGGCGCCCGCAGGGGTGCACAGTCCCTCCTGTACTCCCTGTTCAGACACGACTGTGTGTATTTAGATAGCCTTCAACATCAGTACAAAACACAGTACAACACACAGTACAACACACTTATATTTGATTATAAAAGAGCTCAAATCAACTAAATTAATTGTAAAAGCTATTCCTAAGCACAGGAGCTTGGTGGCACCTTAATTGGGTAGGACGGGCTCATGGTAATGGCTGGAGCGGAATCAGTGGAATGGTATCAAATACATTGTTTCCATGTGGTTGATGCCATTCCATTTGCTCCGTTCCGGGCCATTATCTTCTTATGGCTTGGGGGCAGTATTTTGACGTCTGAATGAGAAGCGTGCCCAAAGTAAACTGCCTCATACTTAGGCCCTTAAGATTTGCATAGAAAACACTCTAAAGTTTCCAAAACTGTTAAAATAATGTCTGTGACTATAACAGAACTGATATGGAAGGCGAAAACCTGAGGAAAATCCATCCAGGAAGTGGGATTCTTTTGATGTGGGTATTTTCAATTGAATGCCTATAGAGTATCTAATGGGGTAGGACCCAGATTGCAGTTCCTATGGCTTCCACTAGATATCAACAGTCTTTAGACATTGTTTCAGGCTTGTTTTCTGAAAAATGAAGAAGAATGAGACATTTCTGTCAGTGGACTGTTGAATCATGCAGTGCTGGTTTTGCGTGTGACCGAGTGCGCACCCTTCATTGTTTTTCCTTTCTGTTACGCACGCCTCTGAGAAGAGGGAACGCAACACCCTGCTGCAACTCAACTCCCCGTGAAGTGAAATAGGTATGGGACTGTAGGTGTGAGAAAGGACGACAAAAGGCAGAATTGACCGTTTACTAAGATTTTATTACACGGTAATATGGGGAAAAGGGGCTGGACGGAACCAAAGCAAAGAAAGTAAATGTCAAAGCCCCCCTCTCCTATCTAACCTGCCTACCCACTACTTACCTAACTTAGCACCACCTGGTGCACTAACCAAAATACAGGGGGTGGTCCGCCCAGGTCTTACCTAGTTTGCCTAGACAGTGAATATACTACGGGTATATGTATGCCCACGGGCCTCTTGCCTAAGCACTCCCTAGGTGCCCTCCCCTTCCCCCCTAGGAACAAATGAAACAGAATATCAAACAATTACTCAAACAAACTAATAAACAAAGGACATCAAATAAGATGAAAAACAATCTCACACGGAACATACCAACATGCTATAACCCTCAGCCATCAACCGCCTCTCTCAGCAATGATCTATATAACATTCAATCTCTCCAGCAATGATCTCAGCCTACAATGATCTAAGCCTGCCTATCATCTCTCTAAAACACAATCAATCTTTCTGCAATCTCCTCAGTCTGCAATGATCTCTCTCTTCTGAACAACAGAACACTGGCTTTTATATCTTCAGACAGAATGGGTAATTAGAAACAGCTGCGTCTTGACGAGGGGGCGGGGTCAGCTCTCCAATCATCAATTGGGGCCGACCAATCAGCTGCTTGGGGAGAATTTCAGGAAGCCATTTCCTGAAACACACACACTCAAATACAAACTACAACACAGAAAACTGGGGAACGTAACACTTTCTATTGAATATGCTATTGTCCGGTTGAAATATTATCGATTATTTAGACAATTGACAACCTGAGGATAAATTATAAACATCGTTTGACATGTTTCGACGAACTTTACTGGTACTATTAGGATGTTTTCGTCTGAATGTTTTGACTGCCTTTGAGCCAGTGGATTACTGAACAAAAACAAAAGTTTTTGGGCTATAAAGAGGGACTTTATCGAACAAAACAAACATTTATTGTGTAGCTGGGGCTCTTGTGCAACCATATGAAGATCTTCAAAGGTAAGTGATTAATTTTATCGCTATTTCTGACTTGTGTAATTCCTTTACTTGGTTGTAAAATGTTTGTATGCTTTTGTAAGCGGGGCGCTGTCCTCAGATAATCGCATGGTATTCTTTCGCCATAAAGCGAAAGCATAAAGAGCTTTTTTGAAATCTGACAAAGCGGCTGGATTAACAAGAAGTTAATCTTTAAGCCGATGTATAACACTTGTATTTTTTATGAATGTTTATTTTGACTATTTCTGTATTTTGAATTTGGCGCTCTGCCAGATGTTGTCGAGGTGGATCGCTAGCGGAACGCCTGCCCCAGAGAGGTTATTGTGAGCCGTTTTCAGATTGTCAGTGATGTGTACGCCAAGGAACTTCAAGAGTTCCACCTTCTCCACTGCGGTCCCGTCGATGTGGATAGAGGCTCCCTCTGCTGTTTCCTGAAGTCCACGATCAAATACATTGTTTAGTTGACATTGAGGCAAAGGTTATTTTCCTGGCACCACTCCACCTGTGCCCTCACCTCCTCCCTGTAGGCTGTCTCGTCATTGTAGGTAATCAGGCCTACTACTGTTGTGTCCTCTGCAAACTTGATGCTTGAGTTGGAGGCGTGCGTGGCCACACAATCATGGGTGAACAGGGACTACAGGAGGGGGCTTAGCACGTACCCTTGTGGGGTCCCAGTGTTGAGGATCAGTGAAGTGGAGATGTTGTTTCCTACCTTCACCACCTGGGGGCGGCCCGTCAGAAAGTCCAGGACCCAGTTGCACAAGGCGGGGTTCAGACCCAGGAACCCGAGCTTAATGATGAACTTTGAGGGTACTATGGTGTTGAATGCTGAGCTGTAGTCGATGAACAGCATTCTTACGTTGGTATTCCTCTTGTCCAGATGGGATAGAGCAGTGTGCGGTGCGATTGCGTCGGCTGTGGATCTATTGAGGTCGGTAAACAAATTGAGGTGGGTCTAGGGTGGCAGGTAAGGTAGAAGTGAAATGATCCTTAACTAGTTTATCAAAGGACTTCATGATGACAGAAGTGAGTGCTACAGGGTGATAGTCATTTCATTCAGTTAGTTTTGCTTTCTAAAGTACAGGAACAATGGTGGACATCTTAAAACCAAGTGGAGACAGCAGACTGGGATAAGGAGAGATTGAATATGTCCATGAACACTCCAACCAGCTGTTTAGCGCATGCCCTGAGGATGTGGCTAGGGAGCCTTGCGAGGGTTAACACACTTAAATGTCTTACTCATGTCAGTCACGGAGAACGAGAGCAGTGCTTGGGAGCGGGCCACGTCGGTGTGTTATCCTCAAAGCGGACGAAGATTGTGTTTAACTTTTCCGGAGCAAGACGTTCTCCTTTCTCCTCCTCCTCTCTCCTCCTCTCTCCTCTTCCTCTCCTCTTCCTCTCCTCCTCTCTCCTCTTCCTCTCATCCTTTCTCCTCCTCTCTCCTATCCTCCTCTCTCCTCCTCTCTCCTCTTCCTTTCCTCCTCTCTCCTCTCCTCCTCTCTCCTCCTCTCTCCTCCTCTCTCCTCCTCTCTCCTCCTCTCTCCTCTTCCTCTCCTCTTCCTCTCCTCATCTCTCCTCTTCCTCTCCTCCTCTTTCCTCCTCTCTCCTCTCCTCTTCCTTTCCTCCTCCCCTCTCCTCCTCTCCTCCCCTCTCCTCCTCTCTCCTCTTCCTCTCCTCTTCCTCTTTTCCTCTTTCCTCCTCCCCTCTCCTCCTCTCCTCCCCTCTCCTCCTCTCTCCTCTTCCTCTCCTCTTCCTCTTTTCCTCTTTCCTCCTCTCTCCTATCCTCCTCTCTCTTATCCTCTTCATCTTCTCTCCTCCAATTTCATCTCATAATCTCTCCTCCTTTCTCCTTCTCCACTCTCCACCACTCTCCTCCTACTTTCTCCTCCTCCCCTCCTCTCCTCTCTCCTCTCCTCCTTTATCCTCCTCTCTCATCCTCTTCTCCTTTCTCCTCTCCTGATCTCCTCCTATCTCTTCTCTCCTCCTACTCCACTCTCTCCTCATATCTCATCTCCTACTCTCTCCTCCCCTCCTCTCCTCTCTACTCCTCTCCTCCTTTATCCTCCTCTCTCATCTCCTCCTCTCTCTTCCTCTCCTCTCTCCTCTGCACTCATCTCTCTTCCTATCTCATATCCTCTCCTCTCTCCTATCTCATCTCCTCCTCTCCTCTCTCCTATCTCATCTCCTCCTCTCCTACTCTCCTCCTCTCTCATCTTCTCTCCTGATCTCCACTCCTCTCTCCTTCTCTCATATCTCCTCCTCTCTTAACTCCTCCTCTATCCTCCCCTCTCCTCTGCACTCCTCTCTCTTCCTATCTCATCTCCTCATCTCCTCTCCTCCTGTCTCCTCTCATCCTCTCTCTTTCTCTTCCCTCCTCTTTTCTGGGAGTCTTAGCCTCAGGCTATTTAGGGAGGGGTTGAATGGAGCTGAAGGGTGGGACTGGATGGCGTTAAGAGAGAGAGATGGGAGGGGTTGAATGGAGCTGAAGGGTGGGACTGGATGGCGTTAAGAGAGAGATGGGAGGGGTTGAATGGAGCTGAAGGATGGGACTGGATGGCGTTAAGAGAGAGACGGGAGGGGTTGAATGGAGCTGAAGGGTGGGACTGGATGGCGTTAAGAGAGAGAGATGGGAGGGGTTGAATGGAGCTGAAGGGTGGGACTGGATGGCGTTAAGAGAGAGAGATGGGAGGGGTTGAATGGAGCTGAAGGGTGGGACTGGATGGCGTTAAGAGAGAGAGATGGGAGGGGTTGAATGGAGCTGAAGGGTGGGACTGGATGGCGTTAAGAGAGAGAGATGGGAGGGGTTGAATGGAGCTGAAGGGTGGGACTGGATGGCGTTAAGAGAGAGATGGGAGGGGTTGAATGGAGCTGAAGGGTGGGATTGGATGGCGTTAACCTGTCTAGCACCGGGGTTCCGCTAGCGGAACTCCTCCCACATTCCACTGAAAAGGCAGAGCGCGAAATTCCAAAAATATTTTTTTGCAATATTTAACTTTCACACATTAACAAGTCCAATACAGCTAATGAAAGATGCACATCTTGTGAATCCAGCCAACATGTCCGATTTTTTAAAATGTTTTACAGGGAAAACACAATATATATTTATGTTAGCTCACCAACAAATAGAAAAAAGCACAGACATTTTTCACAGCATGCACAAAATCAAAAATGATTGAGACCATTTCTTCCGGGATACTGAGTCCACATCCCCATCAGACAATTTTTTGGGTAACTACAAGGTAATGTAAAACTTAAATTTTTTTGTGATCCAATACATAATATAGTATTATTATAATTTGGTTTTAATCCAGAGAGGTTAGAAAACGTATCTAGATCCTCTAGGAGGCTGTGGGAGGGATTCTAATTGTGGTTTTAATTCTTCAGGCTAGGCGTCCCGCTTCCGGGACAGCTTCCGGTGAAACTGGAGGGCGCACAATTCAAATAAACAATCATAAAAACTACGGATATTTAACATGTACAGTGTGTCTGTGGTGTAATGGAGCCCAACTCCATCTAGCCTGGAGGACTATACACAGGGCTGTGGAGCATCTAGCCTGGAGGACTATACACAGGGCTGTGGAGCATCTAGCCTGGAGGACTATACACAGGGCTGCTCCATCTAGCCTGGAGGACTATACACAGGGCTGTGGAGCATCTAGCCTGGAGGACTATACACAGGGCTGTGGAGCATCTAGCCTGGAGGACTATACACAGGGCTGCTCCATCTAGCCTGGAGGACTATACACAGGGCTGTGGAGCATCTAGCCTGGAGGACTATACACAGGGCTGTGGAGCATCTAGCCTGGAGGACTATACACAGGGCTGTGGAGCATCTAGCCTGGAGGACTATACACAGGGCTGTGGAGCATCTAGCCTGGAGGACTATACACAGGGCTGCTCCATCTAGCCTGGAGGACTATACACAGGGCTGTGGAGCATCTAGCCTGGAGGACTATACACAGGGCTGTGGAGCATCTAGCCTGGAGGACTATACACAGGGCTGTGGAGCATCTAGCCTGGAGGACTATACACAGTGCTGTGGAGCATCTAGTCTGGAGGACTATACACAGGGCTGTGGAGCATCTAGCCTGGAGGACTATACACAGGGCTGTGGAGCATCTAGCCTGGAGGACTATACACAGGGCTGTGGAGCATCTAGTCTGGAGTACTATACACAGGGCTGCTCCATCTAGTCTGGAGGACTATACACAGGGCTGTGGAGCATCTAGCCTGGAGGACTATACACAGGGTTGTGGAGCATCTAGCCTGGAGTACTATACACAGGGTTGTGGAGCATCTAGCCTGGAGGACTATACACAGGGCTGTGGAGCATCTAGTCTGGAGTACAATACACAGGGCTGCTCCATCTAGTCTGGAGGACTATACACAGGGCTGTGGAGCATCTAGTCTGGAGGACTATACACAGGGCTGTGGAGCATCTAGCCTGGAGGACTATACACAGGGCTGTGGAGCTTCTAGCCTGGAGGACTATACACAGGGCTGTGGAGCATCTAGTCTGGAGGACTATACACAGGGCTGTGGAGCATCTAGCCTGGAGGACTATACACAGGGCTGTGGAGCATCTAGCCTGGAGGACTATACACAGGGCTGCTCCATCTAGCCTGGAGGACTATACACAGGGCTGTGGAGCATCTAGCCTGGAGGACTATACACAGGGCTGCTCCATCTAGCCTGGAGGACTATACACAGGGCTGTGGAGCATCTAGCCTGGAGGACTATACACAGGGCTGTGGAGCATCTAGCCTGGAGGACTATACACAGGGCTGTGGAGCATCTAGCCTGGAGGACTATACACAGGGCTGTGGAGCATCTAGTCTGGAGTACTATACACAGGGCTGCTCCATCTAGTCTGGAGGACTATACACAGGGCTGTGGAGCATCTAGCCTGGAGGACTATACACAGGGCTGTGGAGCATCTAGCCTGGAGGACTATACACAGGGCTGCTCCATCTAGCCTGGAGGACTATACACAGGGCTGCTCCATCTAGTCTGGAGGACTATACACAGGGCTGCTCCATCTAGCCTGGAGGACTATACACAGGGCTGTGGAGCATCTAGCCTGGAGGACTATACACAGGGCTGTGGAGCATCTAGTCTGGAGGACTATACACAGGGCTGTGGAGCATCTAGCCTGGAGGACTATACACAGGGCTGTGGAGCATCTAGCCTGGAGGACTATACACAGGGCTGCTCCATCTAGCCTGGAGGACTATACACAGGGCTGTGGAGCATCTAGCCTGGAGGACTATACACAGGGCTGCTCCATCTAGCCTGGAGGACTATACACAGGGCTGTGGAGCATCTAGCCTGGAGGACTATACACAGGGCTGTGGAACATCTAGCCTGGAGGACTATACACAGGGCTGTGGAGCATCTAGTCTGGAGGACTATAAACATGGCTGTGGAGCATCTAGCCTGGAGGACTATACACAGGGCTGCTCCATCTAGTCTGGAGGACTATACACAGGGCTGTGGAGCATCTAGCCTGGAGGACTATACACAGGGCTGCTCCATCTAGTCTGGAGGACTATACACAGGGCTGTGGAGCATCTAGTCTGGAGGACTATAAACATGGCTGTGGAGCATCTAGCCTGGAGGACCATAGACAGGGCCTTGTCATTCGTTTGAAGATTAAAACATTCACAGTCGTTTCCTGCACCAGTAGTTGCTTTCCCAAAATCAGGGGTGTTATGAATTGTATTCCCCCCCCCCCTCCCCCTCAGAGCTGATTGTGTTGAGCGGTTGGAGTGAGTCTTTCAGCAGCTGGTCTGTGTGTTACATGGTGGTCCAGTACCAAACCAACAGCCGGCCAGGCAGAACAGAGGATCTGTGTTGTACTGGGGTAGTCAAGCCACCTACAGAAGGTCATGCTTGGCTGAATCCTTTCTCTATTTCCTCTCTTCCTCCTCCTTGGATTGCTGTTTGTGTGTGTGTGTTTAGGCTTCTAATAGACATCCAACAACCCCCACGTCCACCCCCACATCCTGCCCCACGTCCTGCCCCACGTCCAGCCTCACGTCCTGCCCCACATCCATTCCCACGTCCAGCCCCACGTCCAGCCCCACATCCTGCCCCACGTCCTGCCCCACGTCCAGCCTCACGTCCTGCCCCACATCCAGCCCCACGTCCTGCCCCACGTCCAGCCCCACGTCCTGCCCCTCGTCCAGCCCCACGTCCACCCCCTCGTCCACCCCCTCGTCCAGCCCCACGTCCAGCCCCACGTCCAGCCCCTCGTCCAGCCCCTCGTCCAGCCCCTCGTCCAGCCCCACGTCCAGCCCCTCGTCCAGCCCCACGTCCTGCCCCACGTCCTGCCCCACGTCCAGCCCTTCGTCCAGCCCCACGTCCAGCCCCACGTCCACCCCCTCGTCCACCCCCTCGTCCAGCCCCACGTCCAGCCCCACGTCCAGCCACTCGTCCACGTCCAGCCCCTCGTCCAGCCCCTCGTCCAGCCCCTCGTCCAGCCCCTCGTCCAGCCCCACGTCCAGCCCCACGTCCAGCCCCACGTCCACCCCCTCGTCCACCCCCTCGTCCACCCCCTCGTCCAGCCCTACGTCCTGCCCCACGTCCAGCCCCTCGTCCAGCCCCTCGTCCAGCCCCTCGTCCAGCCCCACGTCAAGCCCCTCGTCCAGCCCCACGTCCTGCCCCACGTCCTGCCCCACGTCCTGCTCCACGTCCTTTCCCACATCCAGCCCCACGTCCTGCCCCACATCCAGCCCCACGTCCAGCCCTTCGTCCTGCCCCTCGACCAGCCCCACGTCCAGCCCCACGTCCAGCCCCACATCCAGCCCCACGTCCAGCCCTTCGTCCTGCCCCACATCCTGCCCCACGTCCAGCCCCACGTCCCGCCCCACGTCCTGCCCCACATCCATCCCCACGTCCAGCCCCTCGTCCACCCCCTCGTCCACCCCCTCGTCCAGCCCCACGTCCAGCCCTTCGTCCACCCCCTCGTCCAGCCCCACGTCCAGCCCCTCGTCCAGCCCCACGTCCAGCCCTTCATCCAGCCCCACTTCCTGCCCCACATCCAGTCCCACCCATACATGTTGCTGCCAAATTGTCACCTCAAGTGAAGTAAGGTTTAGAAAATCTAAGACAGAGCTGATTGGTCCCGGTGGCAGGCTGTTTATGTGAGTATGTAGCTATTTCAGTGGTTCAGCCAAATGTGAACCTCGCTATCCATTTCCTGTGTGACCTTCGGGAGTCCATTGGTGATGTTGTAGGTTTATTCTACAAGGTAGACTAGCAGGATAGAAGCTTGCCACATTAATTTTCTATTCTGGGCAAGACAAACACAGACGCACGCGTGCATGCACAAAATATACACACACACACACACACACACACATACACACACACACACACACACACACACACACACACACACACACACACACACACACACACACACACACACACACACACACACACACACACACACACACACACACACACACACACACACTGTTTCAGAGAAGGTTCCAGTCACACAGCGTTCTACTTACCAGGAGACAGTCTGACACTGACATTAGGATCAATCAACGCTAAAACTACAAGCAAGTCAGTTCTATAAAAGCATAACTGTAAAACGTTTGTCTGTATGCCCACAGCGAGGCTACAAGTGACCTAAACAGAAATAGCATTTGATTGTTTAATCTTATGGTCATACAATTCTTTATTTGGAGTTTAGAAATTAAACAGCTTGAATATTGCAAAGCTGAAGACATGTCCTAATTAACTGGACCAATGTGGATGGAAACTGGGCGATCTCTAAAGGATTTAATAATGGAACAATCCCACTTTTTCATATATCAATATCACTTACGGCAAAAAAGCATTATAACACCAAGGACCATGGATTTGATATTCTCTGCCATTTAAAAAAAATCCCCTCTGCCATTTTAACCCTCCCTCTCTAATCACTTCAAAGAGCTGCAGATTAACGAATCATATTCTTCATGAACCCATAAGGATAAGTCACACGTCTCCCGGTCACTAAACATTTAATATAATACCCCTTTTCTTTTTTTTTCTTTTTACAAATCAAGTTAGCTAAACGGCAACAAAGTTCAAAGAAGCAGATTGTAATGTTATGTTAATGTTAAACCCAGAGAGAATTATCCTTTAAATCTGCCATGTAGCTACCCCGTCTCATGTTATGGAAATAAATCCAGAGAGAATTATCCTTTAAATCTGCCATGTAGTTACCCCGTCTCATGTTATGGAAATAAATCCCGAGAGAATTATCCTTTAAATCTCCCATGTAGCTACCCCGTCTCATCCCAACCCCCTCCTAAAATGGCTGTCATGTTATACCCCGTCTCATTCCAACCCCCTCCTAAAATGTCTCCCATGTAGCTACCCCGTCTCATCCCAACCCCCTCCTAAAATGGCTGTCATGTAGCTACCCCGTCTCATCCCAACCCCCTCCTAAAATATCTCCCATGTAGCTACCCCGTCTCATCCCAACCCCCTGGAGCAGGCCAATATTGCCAAACCATCACACCCAATAGCATTGCACTATTCTCAAGCCATCACACCCAATAGCATTGCACTATTCTCAAACCATCACACCCAATAGCATTGCACTATTCTCAAACCATCACACCCAATAGCATTGCACTATTCTCAAACCATCACACCCAATAGCATTGCACTATTCTCAAACCATCACACCCAATAGCATTGCACTATTCTCAAACCATCACACCCAATAGCATTGCACTATTCTCAAACCATCACACCCAATAGCATTGCACTATTCTCAAACTATCAGCGAGCCCTCGGCACAGAACTCTGTGGTCCTTCTTGTTCCACTGCGTCATAGTTTTCCTCTGCTCTATGTGCTTTGGATCTGGCTTAGTTCTGGCTTTGTTCTGGCTTTGTTCTGGCTTAGTTCTGGCTTTGTTCTGGCTTTGTTCTGGCTTTGGATCTGGCTTAGTTCTGGCTTTGTTCTGGCTTTGGATCTGGCTTTGGATCTGGCTTTGGATCTGGCTTTGGATCTGGCTTAGGATCTGGCTTAGGATCTGGCTTTGTTCTGGCTTAGGATCTGGCTTAGTTCTGGCTTAGGATCTGGCTTTGTTCTGGCTTTGTTCTGGCTTTGGATGTGGTTTAGTTCTGGCTTTGGATCTGGCTTAGTTCTGGCTTTGAATCTGGCTTAGTTCTGGCTTAGTTCTGGCTTTGGATCTGGCTTTGTTCTGGCTTAGTTCTGGCTTTGGATCTGGCTTTGTTCTGGCTTAGTTCTGGCTTAGTTCTGGCTTTGGATCTGGCTTTGGATCTGGCTTTGGATCTGGCTTAGTTCTGGCTTTGGATCTGGCTTAGTTCTGGCTTTGGATCTGGCTTAGTTCTGGCTTTGGATCCGGCTTAGTTCTGGCTTTGGATCTGGCTTTGGATCTGGCTTTGGATCTGGCTTAGTTCTGGCTTTGGATCTGGCTTAGTTCTGGCTTAGTTCTGGCTTAGTTCTGGCTTTGTTCTGGCTTTGTTCTGGCTTTGTTCTGGCTTAGGATCTGGCTTTGTTCTGGCTTAGGATCTGGCTTAGTTCTGGCTTAGGATCTGGATTTGTTCTGGCTTTGCTCTGGCTTTGGATGTGGCTTAGTTCTGGCTTTGGATCTGGCTTAGTTCTGGCTTTGAATCTGGCTTAGTTCTGGCTTAGTTCTGGCTTTGGATCTGGCTTTGTTCTGGCTTAGTTCTGGCTTTGGATCTGGCTTTGGATCTGGCTTTGGATCTGGCTTTGGATCTGGCTTAGTTCTGGCTTTGGATCTGGCTTAGTTCTGGCTTTGGATCTGGCTTAGTTCCGGCTTTGGATCCGGCTTAGTTCTGGCTTTGGATCTGGCTTTGGATCTGGCTTAGTTCTGGCTTAGTTCTGGCTTTGGATCTGGCTTTGGATCTGGCTTAGTTCTGGCTTAGTTCTGGCTTAGTTCTGGCTTAGTTCTGGCTTTGTTCTGGCTTTGTTCTGGATTTGTCCTGGCTTTGTTCTGGCTTTGTTCTGGCTTTGTTCTGGCTTTGTTCTGGCTTTGTTCTGGCTAAGTTCTGGCTTTGGATCTGGCTTAGTTCTGGCTTTGGATGTGGCTTTGTTCTGGCTTAGTTCTGGCTTTGGATGTGGCTTAGTTCTGGCTTTGGATGTGGATTAGTTCTGGCTTTGTTCTGGCTTTGTTCTGGCTTTGTTCTGGCTTTGTTCTGGCTTAGTTCTGGCTTAGTTCTGGCTTTGTTCTGGCTTAGTTCTGGCTTAGTTCTGGCTTTGGATCTGGCTTTGGATCTGGCTTTGGATCTGGCTTAGTTCTGGCTTAGGATCTGGCTTTGTTCTGGCTTAGTTCTGGCTTTGGATCTGGCTTAGTTCTGGCTTTGTTCTGGCTTAGTTCTGGCTTAGTTCTGGCTTAGTTCTGGCTTTGGATCTGGCTTTGGATCTGGCTTAGTTCTGGCTTAGTTCTGGCTTTGGATCTGGCTTTGTTCTGGCTTAGTTCTGGCTTTGTTCTGGCTTAGTTCTGGCTTTGTTCTGGCTTAGTTCTGGCTTAGTTCTGGCTTAGTTCTGGCTTTGTTCTGGCTTTGTTCTGGCTTAGTTCTGGCTTAGTTCTGGCTTTGGATCTGGCTTTGGATCTGGCTTAGTTCTGGCTTAGTTCTGGCTTTGGATCTGGCTTTGTTCTGGCTTAGTTCTGGCTTTGGATCTGGCTTAGTTCTGGCTTAGGATCTGGCTTAGTTCTGGCTTTGGATCTGGCTTTGGATGTGGCTTAGTTCTGGCTTTTGATCTGGCTTAGTTCTGGCTTAGTTCTGGCTTTGGATCTGGCTTAGTTCTGGCTTTGGATGTGGCTTTGTTCTGGCTTAGTTCTGGCTTTGGATGTGGCTTAGTTCTGGCTTTGGATCTGGCTTAGTTCTGGCTTTGGATCTGGCTTTGTTCTGGCTTAGTTCTGGCTTTGGATCTGGCTTAGTTCTGGCTTTGGAGGTGGCTTAGTTCTGGCTTAGTTCTGGCTTTGGATGTGGCTTAGTTCTGGCTTTGGATCTGGCTTTGGATCTGGCTTTGGATCTGGCTTAGTTCTGGCTTTGGATCTGGCTTTGGATCTGGCTTAGTTCTGGCTTTGGATCTGGCTTAGTTCTGGCTTTGGATGTGGCTTAGTTCTGGCTTTGGATGTGGCTTAGTTCTGGCTTTGGATCTGGCTTTGGATCTGGCTTTGGATCTGGCTTTGAATCTGGCTTAGTTCTGGTTTTGTTCTGGCTTTGTTCTGGATTGTAGGATGTGGTTGCATCA
>NC_074689.1:41219823-41289823 GCF_029448725.1 Salvelinus fontinalis
AGACAGAGAAGGGAGAGGAGAGAGAAAGAGGGGAGGACAGAGAAGGGAGAGGAGAGAGAAAGAGGGGAGGACAGAGAAGGCAGAGGAGAGAGAAAGAGGGGAGGACAGAGAAGGCAGAGGAGAGAGAAAGAGGGGAGGACAGAGAGGGGAGATGAGAGAGAAAGAGGGGAGGACAGAGAGGGGAGAGGAGAGAGGAGGACAGAGGGTTGGACAGAGGGGAGAGGAGGACCGAGGGGGGAGAGGAGAGAGAAAGAGGGGAGGACAGAGAGGGGAGAGGAGAGAGGAGGACAGAGGGTTGGACAGAGGGGAGAGGAGGACCGAGGGGGGAGAGGAGAGAGAAAGAGGGGAGGACAGAGAGGGGAGAGGAGAGAGAAAAAGGAAGACAGAGAAGGGAGAGGAGAGAGAAAGAGGGGAGGACAGAGAAGGGAGAGGAGAGAGAAAGAGGGGAGGACAGAGAAGGCAGAGGAGAGAGAAAGAGGGGAGGACAGAGAAGGCAGAGGAGAGAGAAAGAGGGGAGGACAGAGAGGGGAGATGAGAGAGAAAGAGGGGAGGACAGAGAGGGGAGATGAGAGAGAAAGAGGGGAGGACAGAGAGGGGAGATGAGAGAGAAAGAGGGGAGGACAGAGAGGGGAGAGGAGCGAGAAAGAGGTGAGGACAGAGAGGGGAGAGGAGAGAGAAAATGCCTTGGTCAAAGAGCAGTGGTATACCTCCATTCGTAGAGTAGAGCCCTATTCTTTCCCATGTCCTCCTCTCTCCTCCTCTCCCCTGTTTTCTCTTCTATTTCTCTCCTCTCCCCTCTGTCCTCCTCTCTTTCTCTCCCCTCTCTTCCTCTCTTTCTCTCCTCCCCTATTTTCTCTTCTCTTTCTCTCCTCTCCCCTCTGTCCTCCTCTCTTTCTCTCCCCTCTCTTCCTCTCTGTCTCTCCTCCCCTATTTCCACCTCTCTTTCTCTCCCCTCTCCTCCCCTCTCCTCCTCTCTATCTCTCCTCTCCCCTTATTTCCACCTCTTTCTCTCCCATCTCCTCCCCTCTCCTCCTCTCTCTCTCCTCTCCCCTATTTTCTCCTATCTATCTCTCCTCTCTCTTCTATTCTCCTCTCTTTCTCTCCTCTCTCTTCTATTCTCCTCTCTATCTCTCCTCTCTCTTCTATTCTCCTCTCCTCTCTCCACTATTCTCCTCTCTATCTCTCCTCTCTCTTCTATTCTCCTCTCTATCTCCCCTCTCTCTTCTATTCTCCTCTCTATCTCTCCTCTCTCTTCTATTCTCCTCTCTATCTCTCCTCTCTCTTCTATTCTCCTCTCTATCTCTCCTCTCTCTTCTATTCTCCTCTCTTTCTCTCCTCTCTCTTCTATTCTCCTCTCTATCTCGCCTCTCTCTTCTATTCTCCTCTCTATCTCTCCTCTCTCTTCTATTCTCCTCTCTCTTCTATTCTCCTCTTTCTCTCCTCTCTCTTCTATTCTCCTCTCTATCTCACCTCTCTCTTCTATTCTCCTCTCTATCTCCTCTCTCTTCTATTCTCCTCTCTCTTCTATTCTCCTCTTTCTCTCCTCTCTCTTCTATTCTCCTCTCTATCTCACCTCTCTCTTCTATTCTCCTCTCTATCTCCTCTCTCTTCTATTCTCCTCTCTATCTCTCCTCTCTCTTCTATTCTCCTCTCTTTCTCTCCTCTCTCTTCTATTCTCCTCTCTATCCCGCCTCTCTCTTCTATTCTCCTCTCTATCTCTCCTCTCTCTTCTATTCTCCTCTCTATCTCTCCTCTCTCTTCTATTCTCCTCTCTATCTCTCCTCTCTCTTCTATTCTCCTCTCTATCTCTCTTCTGTCCTGATGTCTTTCTCAACTTTATTAGAATCTGTTACTCACTGCCACTAAATATACAACACATTTTTCTACGTACTAGTAGTTGTAGAGTTTACATAAGATGGAAATGGAGAGGTGGTCAAGTAATATGAGATGACATTGTGTTCATAAAACCAAACCCCGTGTGGAAGTGGTTGGTGATATACAACGCTCCCCTGTAAACCTCTGTTTAGGCTCTGTCCATGCGTGTCTACGACATGTATCAAGGGACTGACTCTGATGAAGAAGTTGTACAAGACATGGGAGGCCTCTACTGGCCAAGCATAGCTGTGTCATCAACTAGCTGGGGAATAAGGCCTATGTTAACTCTACTCCAGTCCCTGAACGTTAGTCGGAAACAGCAACCTATTCCCTATATAGTGCCATTTCCTAATCAGTGGCTCCGTAGAGAAGACGTAAGGCTGCGATTCACAGTGCTATATTGGGAAAAGGGTTTCAATGAGGACTCTGTATCTAATGTGGCGTTTCTAGGGGACTGAATATGAAAGAAAAGTCCTGTCATCCAAGTGTTGCTATGACAGCGGGGAGACGGTTGATGGTTGACCTCATCCTGTTACAATCTGTTTTTAGTGAATCTGAGAAACGTATTAAAACAAACCAACTTGTGTCTGAAGCAGCCTGTTTCCTCAACATGTTTCAGAAACAGTTTCTGTTCAATAAAACTGTCCGAAGCTTCGCAAGCTTCAATGAACAATACAAATCGATAGCATTAAAAAACACACACACACACACAAACACACACACACACACACACACACACACACACACACACACACACACACACACACACACACACACACACACACACACACACACACACACACACGCTAAACACTCCTTCTAAATAAAACAATGCAGGCCTGTGTGTTCCTCTTGGGACCACAGTGGGGCTCATCATGGGGTGTATCTGTTGTCAATAAAACATTCTCGGCATCCTGAATTCTTCATTACCTCTCTGAACCGTCCACATAACTCAAGCCTGGATTTCTGTCATTTCCTGACTCAAAGAGTCTTGAAACAAAGGCGTTTGAAAAAATATAATGTATTTTCCAAGATATGTAGTTAAAAACCTGTTTGAAGATGGTCTGGTTGGTGACGGATCAATATAGAATGTTCTTTAAAGGATCTACACTACACTCGCTTAGATGTGTTTTCTTCCTGATTTTAAAGACTCTTGGGTTTGACGATGGTCCGCAGATCAATAATATCTTCTTCGCGTACGTAGGGAACTCTTTTTTTTCTTCTACGGGGTTTTTCTTCCATTATAAATCTGCCATCACTATGTTGCATGCTTGGAGGCTATAAGCCTATTTTAGGTCAACTAGCCAATCAGGTGTGTTCCAGACTAGCGAGGAGTGACATGAGCGTCAGCGTGCTTGATCGGTGATTTCCTGTGAGGGGCATTCCAATGTTTTCACAGACGTATGAGCAATGTTTCCCAGTAGTTGGGCAGGCTGATGTGGAACTGCTTGGCATAATCTCTGCCTCAGACACACTTGAGCGATGACAGGCCAGGTAAAATCCCCGAGCTCCAGCGCACGATGGAATAATCTCTCTCTCCGTGATGGTAAACACACGTGTTACATACGTGTTACATAGAGAGGATGAATGAATCAACTCTCGACTAAACACGGTTATCCATCATACATGTAACACGCCTCTTCAAGTGTTCCCATAGCAGAATCCTTTGAAGACCCTTTAGGTTCCGGGTAGAACCCTTTTGGTTCCGGGTAGAACCCTTTTGGTTCCGGGTAGAACCCTTTTAGAACCCGGGTAGAACAATATAGCATTATATTAGCTTACTACAATAGCCAACCACACAGCAGCATTGATTCATGCACGTTAGCGATAGCGAATAAACCAGCAAAAGATATTAAATATTTCACTAACCTTCTCAAAACTTCATCAGATGACAGTCCTATAACATCATATTACACAATACATATATGGTTTGTTCGAAAATGTGCATATTTAGCGGCACAAATCGTGGTTATACAATGAGAATAGTAGCCAAGCTGCAAAGAAAATGTCGGGAGAAATCTTGGGAGAGGCACCTAATCTAATCAATAATTAATCATTAACTTGACTAAAAAATACAGGTTGGACAGCAAATGAAAGATACATTAGCTCTTATTGCAACCGCTGTGTTAGATTTTTTAAATTAACGTTACTACGACATACAGCGTGCGTTAAAGCGAGACCGCACCGAAATTAATGGCGGAATAATAGTTTAACATTTTTCAACAGAAATACGAATTAACATCATAAATAGTTCTTACTATTTGATGAGCTTCCATCAGAATCTTGTGCAAGTTGTCCTTTGTCCAGAATAATCGTTGCTCGGTTGTAGATTGTCGCCTTCAACTTTGGAATTAGCAGTAAACATTAGCCATGTGGCGAAGACGTGTCCAACTCACCATAACGCAGCACAAATAAAATACCGAAAATCGCAATATACTGATATAACCTGATATAACTCGGTTTAAAATAACCACATTATGATGTCTTTAACACCTATATCGAATAAAATCAGAGCCGGATATATCTAAGGCCTATAACAGTAGCTTTTCAGAACGCCATCCTGAGGTCTGTCTTGCGCCATGACGAACGTTGAATAGACTGCACACCCGGTTCCAAGAGCTTTTGTACGGCCTCATATCTACCTAGACACCCCATTCCAATTCTCACTGCTTACTGACATCTAGGGGAAGGCGTATGCAGTGCATGTCGACCCATAGATTACATGCAAATTAATAAACTGACCCTGGAACAGAGTGCCCGATTTCAGATTTCTCTCCTGACAGGAAGTTTGTTGCAAAATGAGTTCTGTTTTACTCACAGATATAATTCAAACGGTTTTAGAAACTAGAGAGTGTTTTCTATCCAATAGTAATAATAATATGCATATTGTACGAGCAAGAATTGAGTACGAGGCAGTTTAATTTGGGAACTTGTTTTTACAAAGTCGAAATGGCGCCCTCCTATTGAGAAAAGTTAAACAGCTTGGAAAATTCCCAAATATGATGTCATGGCTTTAGAAGCTTCTGATAGGCTAATTGACGTCATTTTTGTGAATTGGAGGTGTACCTGTGGATGTATTTCAAGGCCTAACTTCAAACTCAGTGACAGATTTGTAGGCCTCCTTGCTTGCGAACAATTTTTCAGTTCTGCCCATAAACATGGATTTGCTAACACTTCGTGCCATTGGAACACAGGAGTGATGGTTGCTGATAATGGGCCTCTGTACGCCTATGTTCCATGTTTCAAAACAAGGACATTTCAAAGTGACCATTTCGTTTTATGTATAATTGTATCTGTTTTATAGGACGTAGTCTAATAGGGGTATGTATGATAGTATTTGTTTTAATTGGTGCCCTGATGCTATAAGTCTCCCCAGAAAAAGCCTGTTTCCTGTTGGGGTGGAGTCCTGAAATGTTATATCTGAGGCAATTATCCAGAGCAACTTACAGGAGCATGTAGGGTTAGGTGCCTTGCTCAAGGGCACATCAACAGATTTTTTCACCATTTTTAACCTCTAGGCTACGTGCCGCAGTACAGCTGATGGCTGGTGGCCCCACTCTTAGAGTCCAACGGCCCCTTTCCCGCCCCCCCTTCCTACTCCCCCTACACTCTTTTCTCTCTCTTTCTCTCTCTCAGCCCTCTCTCTCTCTCTCACCCCTCTCTCTCGCCCCTCTCTCTCTCTCTCACCCCTCTCTCTCTCTCTCTCTCACCCCTCTCTCTCACCCCTCTCTCTCACCCCTCTCTCTCACCCCTCTCTCTCTCCCCTCTCTCTCACCCCTCTCTCTCTCACCCCTCTCTCTCTCCCCTCTCTCTCTCTCTCTCTCTCTCACCCCTCTCTCTCTCTCTCTACCTCTCTCTCTCACCCCTCTCTCTCTCCCCTCTCTCTCTCTCTACCTCTCTCTCTCTCTCTCTCTCGCCCCTCCCTTTCCCCCCCTGATGTTTTTCTCTATTGATCAAAGCTCACAGCTCAAACTGGTCTTCAACTTCCTGCCCAATCCGGGCTAAGCCTGTCATTTCTGCATATTATTTAAGCTCATGGTCTTTGGCTGATCCCTGACTGGATGTGACAATAATTAGTCTGAGGGTTTTGGGACTAGACGTAGGAGGGGGTATAGGCCAGTGGCCACCTCACTGCACCTCACTTCTCCGTACAAACAATCACCCATTCACCTCACTTCTCTCCTCCGTCCAAACAATCACCCATTCACCTCACTCCAAACAATCACCCATTCACCTCACTCCAAACAATCACCCATTCACCTCACTCCAAACAATCACCCATTCACCTCACCCCTCCGCTTGTAAATTTCCCCCCTTTTCTACCATCTCTCACTCCTCCACTCTCCTTATTCCTTCTGTCTCTCTCTATCCCATCTCACCTCACTCTATCCCATCTCTCTCTCTCTCTCTATCCCATCTCGCTGTCTCTCTCTCTATCCCATCTCGCTGTCTCTCTCTATCCCATCTCAATGTCTCTCTCTCTATCCCATCTCACTGTCTCTCTCTATCCCATCTCGCTGTCTCTCTCTCTATCCCATCTCGCTGTCTCTCTCTATCCCATCTCAATGTCTCTCTCTCTATCCCATCTCACTGTCTCTCTCTATCCCATCTCAATGTCTCTCTCTATCCCATCTCGCTGTCTCTCTCTATCCCATCTCGCTGTCTCTCTCTATCCCATCTCACTGTCTCTCTGTATCCCATCTCGCTGTCTCTCTCTATCCCATCTCGCTGTCTCTCTCTATCCCATCTCGCTGTCTCTCTCTATCCCATCTCACTGTCTCTCTCTATCCCATCTCGCTGTCTCTCTCTATCCCATCTCGCTGTCTCTCTCTATCCCATCTCGCTGTCTCTCTCTATCCCATCTCGCTGTCTCTCTCTATCCCATCTCAATGTCTCTCTCTATCCCATCTCGCTGTCTCTCTCTCTATCCCATCTCGCTGTCTCTCTCTCTATCCCATCTCGCTGTCTCTCTCTCTATCCCATCTCACTCTCTCTCTCTATCCCATCTCGCTGTCTCTCTCTCTATCCCATCTCAATGTCTCTCTCTATCCCATCTCGCTGTCTCTCTCTCTATCCCATCTCACTGTCTCTCTCTATCCCATCTCGCTGTCTCTCTCTCTATCCCATCTCACTGTCTCTCTCTATCCCATCTCGCTGTCTCTCTCTATCCCATCTCACTGTCTCTCTCTATCCCATCTCGCTGTCTCTCTCTCTATCCCATCTCGCTGTCTCTCTCTCTATCCCATCTCACTGTCTATCTCTCTATCCCATCTCACTGTCTCTCTCTCTATCCCATCTCGCTGTCTCTCTCTATCCCATCTCACTGTCTCTCTCTCTATCCCATCTCGCTGTCTCTCTCTATCCCATCTCGCTGTCTCTCTCTCTATCCCATCTCGCTGTCTCTCTCTATCCCATCTCGCTGTCTCTCTCTATCCCATCTCACTGTCTCTCTGTATCCCATCTCGCTGTCTCTCTCTATCCCATCTCGCTGTCTATCCCATCTCGCTGTCTCTCTCTATCCCATCTCGCTGTCTCTCTCTATCCCATCTCGCTGTCTCTCTCTCTATCCCATCTTGCTGTCTCTCTCTCTATCCCATCTCACTGTCTCTCTCTCTATCCCATCTCACTGTCTCTCTCTCTATTCCATCTCACTGTCTCTCTCTCTATCCCATCTCGCTGTCTCTCTCTCTATCCCATCTCGCTGTCTCTCTCTCTATCCCATCTCACTGTCTCTCTCTCTATCCCATCTCGCTGTCTCTCTCTCTATCCCATCTCGCTGTCTCTCTCTCTATCCCATCTCGCTGTCTCTCTCTCTATCCCATCTCGCTGTCTCTCTCTCTATCCCATCTCGCTGTCTCTCTCTATCCCATCTCTCTGTCTATTCCATCTCGCTGTCTCTCTCTCTATCCCATCTCGCTGTCTCTCTCTCTATCCCATCTCGCTGTCTATTCCATCTCGCTGTCTCTCTCTCTATCCCATCTCGCTGTCTCTCTCTCTATCCCATCTCGCTATCTATTCCATCTCACTGTCTCTCTCTATCCCTTCTCGCTGTCTCTCTCTCTATCCCATCTCGCTGTCTCTCTCTCTATCCCATCTCACTGTCTATTCCATCTCAATGTCTCTCTCTCTATCCCATCTCTCTGTCTCTCTCTCTATCCCATCTCACTGTCTCTCTCTGTATCCCATCTCGCTGTCTCTCTCTCTATCCCATCTCGCTGTCTCTCTCTCTATCCCATCTCGCTGTCTCTCTCTTTATCCCATCTCGCTGTCTCTCTCTATCCCATCTCACTGTCTCTCTCTCTATCCCATCTCGCTGTCTCTCTCTATCCCATCTCACTGTCTCTCTCTCTATCCCATCTCACTGTCTCTCTCTATCCCATCTCGCTGTCTCTCTCTATCCCATCTCGCTGTCTCTCTCTCTATCCCATCTCGCTGTCTCTCTCTATCCCATCTCACTGTCTATCTCTCTATCCCATCTCGCTGTCTCTCTCTCTATCCCATCTCTCTGTCTCTCTCTCTATCCCATCTCGCTGTCTCTCTCTATCCCATCTCGCTGTCTCTCTCTCTATCCCATCTCGCTGTCTCTCTCTCTATCCCATCTCGCTGTCTCTCTCTCTATCCCATCTCGCTGTCTCTCTCTATCCCATCTCGCTGTCTCTCTCTATCCCATCTCGCTGTCTCTCTCTATCCCATCTCGCTGTCTCTCTCTATCCCATCTCGCTGTCTCTCTCTATCCCATCTCGCTGTCTCTCTCTCTATCCCATCTCGCTGTCTCTCTCTATCCCATCTCGCTGTCTCTCTCTATCCCATCTCGCTGTCTCTCTCTATCCCATCTCGCTGTCTCTCTCTCTATCCCATCTCACTGTCTCTCTCTGTATCCCATCTCGCTGTCTCTCTCTCTATCCCATCTCGCTGTCTCTCTCTCTATCCCATTTCGCTGTCTCTCTCTCTATCCCATCTCGCTGTCTCTCTCTATCCCATCTCACTGTCTCTCTCTCTATCCCATCTCGCTGTCTCTCTCTATCCCATCTCACTGTCTCTCTCTCTATCCCATCTCACTGTCTCTCTCTATCCCATCTCGCTGTCTCTCTCTATCCCATCTCGCTGTCTCTCTCTACCCCATCTCGCTGTCTCTCTCTATCCCATCTCACTGTCTATCTCTCTATCCCATCTCGCTGTCTCTCTCTCTATCCCATCTCACTGTCTCTCTCTCTATCCCATCTCTCTGTCTCTCTCTCTATCCCATCTCACTGTCTCTCTCTATCCCATCTCTCTGTCTCTCTCTCTATCCCATCTCTCTGTCTCTCTCTCTATCCCATCTCACTGTATCTCTCTATCCCATCTCTCTGTCTCTCTCTCTATCCCATCTCGCTGTCTCTCTCTATCCCATCTCGCTGTCTCTCTCTCTATCCCATCTCGCTGTCTCTCTCTCTATCCCATCTCGCTGTCTCTCTCTCTATCCCATCTCGCTGTCTCTCTCTATCCCATCTCGCTGTCTCTCTCTATCCCATCTCGCTGTCTCTCTCTATCCCATCTCGCTGTCTCTCTCTATCCCATCTCGCTGTCTCTCTCTATCCCATCTCGCTGTCTCTCTCTCTATCCCATCTCGCTGTCTCTCTCTATCCCATCTCGCTGTCTCTCTCTATCCCATCTCGCTGTCTCTCTCTATCCCATCTCACTGTCTCTCTCTATCCCATCTCACTGTCTCTCTCTCTATCCCATCTCGCTGTCTCTCTCTATCCCATCTCGCTGTCTCTCTCTCTATCCCATCTCACTGTCTCTCTCTGTATCCCATCTCGCTGTCTCTCTCTCTATCCCATCTCGCTGTCTCTCTCTCTATCCCATTTCGCTGTCTCTCTCTCTATCCCATCTCGCTGTCTCTCTCTATCCCATCTCACTGTCTCTCTCTCTATCCCATCTCGCTGTCTCTCTCTCTATCCCATCTCGCTGTCTCTCTCTCTATCCCATCTCGCTGTCTCTCTCTCTATCCCATCTCACTGTCTCTCTCTCTATCCCATCTCACTGTCTCTCTCTCTATCCCATCTCACTGTCTCTCTCTCTATCCCATCTCGCTGTCTCTCTCTATCCCATCTCGCTGTCTCTCTCTATCCCATCTCACTGTCTCTCTCTCTATCTCATCTCACTGTCTCTCTCTCTATCCCATCTCACTGTCTCTCTCTCTCTCTCATCTCGCTGTCTCTCTCTATCCCATCTCACTGTCTCTCTCTCTATCTCATCTCACTGTCTCTCTCTCTATCCCATCTCACTGTCTCTCTCTCTCTCTCATCTCGCTGTCTCTCTCTATCCCATCTCGCTGTCTCTCTCTATCCCATCTCGCTGTCTCTCTCTATCCCATCTCGCTGTCTCTCTCTATCCCATCTCGCTGTCTCTCTCTATCCCATCTCACTGTCTATTCCATCTCACTGTCTCTCTCTCTATCCCATCTCGCTGTCTCTCTCTCTATCCCATCTCACTGTCTCTCTCTATCCCATCTCGCTGTCTCTCTCTATCCCATCTCTCTGTCTCTCTCTATCCCATCTCTCTGTCTCTCTCTATCCCATCTCGCTGTCTCTCTCTATCCCATCTCGCTGTCTCTCTCTATCCCATCTCGCTGTCTCTCTCTCTATCCCATCTCACTGTCTATTCCATCTCACTGTCTCTCTCTCTATCCCATCTCGCTGTCTCTCTCTATCCCATCTCGCTGTCTCTCTCTATCCCATCTCGCTGTCTCTCTCTATCCCATCTCACTGTCTCTCTCTATCCCATCTCGCTGTCTCTCTCTATCCCATCTCGCTGTCTCTCTCTATCCCATCTCGCTGTCTCTCTCTATCCCATCTCACTGTCTCTCTCTATTCCATCTCACTGTCTCTCTCTCTATCCCATCTCGCTGTCTCTCTCTCTATCCCATCTCGCTGTCTCTCTCTCTATCCCATCTCGCTGTCTCTCTCTCTATCCCATCTCACTGTCTCTCTCTCTATCCCATCTCAATGTCTCTCTCTCTATCCCATCTCGCTGTCTCTCTCTCTATCCCATCTCGCTGTCTCTCTCTCTATTCCATCTCACTGTCTCTCTCTCTATCCCATCTCACTGTCTCTCTCTCTATCCCATCTCGCTGTCTCTCTCTCTATTCCATCTCAATGTCTCTCTCTCTATCCCATCTCACTGTCTCTCTCTCTATCCCATCTCGCTGTCTCTCTCTCTATCCCATCTCGCTGTCTCTCTCTCTATCCCATCTCACTGTCTCTCTCTATCCCATCTCACTGTCTCTCTCTCTATCCCATCTCAATGTCTCTCTCTCTATCCCATCTCGCTGTCTCTCTCTATCCCATCTCGCTGTCTATTCCATCTCACTGTCTCTCTCTCTATCCCATCTCGCTGTCTCTCTCTATCCCATCTCACTGTCTCTCTCTCTATCCCATCTCGCTGTCTCTCTCTCTATCCCATCTCGCTGTCTCTCTCTCTATCCCATCTCGCTGTCTCTCTCTATCCCATCTCACTGTCTCTCTCTCTATCCCATCTCGCTGTCTCTCTCTCTATCCCATCTCGCTGTCTCTCTCTCTATCCTATCTCGCTGTCTCTCTCTCTATCCCATCTCGCTGTCTCTCTCTCTATCCCATCTCGCTGTCTCTCTCTCTATCCCATCTCGCTGTCTCTCTCTCTATCCCATCTCGCTGTCTCTCTCTCTATCCCATCTCGCTGTCTCTCTCTCTATCCCATCTCGCTGTCTATTCCATCTCACTGCCACTCTCTATCCCATCTCGCTGTCTCTCTCTCTATCCCATCTCGCTGTCTATTCCATCTCGCTGTCTCTCTCTCTATCCCATCTCGCTGTCTCTCTCTCTATCCCATCTCGCTGTCTTTTCCATCTCGCTGTCTCTCTCTCTATCCCATCTCGCTGTCTCTCTCTCTATCCCATCTCGCTGTCTATTCCATCTCACTGTCTCTCTCTATCCCTTCTCGCTGTCTCTCTCTGTATCCCATCTCGCTTTCTCTCTCTCTATCCCATCTCACTGTCTCTCTCTCTATCCCATCTCACTGTCTCTCTCTGTATCCCATCTCGCTGTCTCTCTCTCTATCCCATCTCGCTGTCTCTCTCTCTATCCCATCTCGCTGTCTCTCTCTCTATTCCATCTCAATGTCTCTCTCTCTATCCCATCTCGCTGTCTCTCTATCTATCCCATCTCGCTGTCTCTCTCTTTATCCCATCTCGCTGTCTCTCTCTATCCCATCTCACTGTCTCTCTCTCTATCCCATCTCGCTGTCTCTCTCTATCCCATCTCACTGTCTATCTCTCTATCCCATCTCGCTGTCTCTCTCTATCCCATCTCGCTGTCTCTCTCTATCCCATCTCGCTGTCTCTCTCTCTATCCCATCTCGCTGTCTCTCTCTATCCCATCTCGCTGTCTCTCTCTATCCCATCTCGATGTCTCTCTCTATCCCATCTCTCTGTCTCTCTCTATCCCATCTCGCTGTCTCTCTCTATCCCATCTCACTGTCTCTCTCTCTATCTCATCTCACTGTCTCTCTCTCTATCCCATCTCACTGTCTCTCTCTCTATCCCATCTCGCTGTCTCTCTCTCTATCCCATCTCGCTGTCTCTCTCTCTATCCCATCTCGCTGTCTCTCTCTCTATCCCATCTCGCTGTCTCTCTCTCTATCCCATCTCCCTGTCTATTCCATCTCGCTGTCTCTCTCTCTATCCCATCTCGCTGTCTCTCTCTCTATCCCATCTCGCTGTCTCTCTCTCTATCCCATCTCGCTGTCTCTCTCTCTATCCCATCTCACTGTCTATCCCATCTCGCTGTCTCTCTCTCTATCCCATCTCGCTGTCTATCCCATCTCGCTGTCTCTCTCTCTATCCCATCTCACTGTCTCTCTCTCTATCCCATCTCTCTGTCTCTCTCTCTATCCCATCTCGCTGTCTCTCTCTCTATCCCATCTCGCTGTCTCTCTCTCTATCCCATCTCGCTGTCTCTCTCTATCCCATCTCAATGTCTCTCTCTATCCCATCTCACTGTCTCTCTCTATCCCATCTCGCTGTCTCTCTCTCTATCCCATCTCACTGTCTCTCTCTCTATCCCATCTCGCTGTCTCTCTCTCTATCCCATCTCGCTGTCTCTCTCTCTATCCCATCTCGCTGTCTCTCTCTCTATCCCATCTCGCTGTCTCTCTCTCTATCCCATCTCGCTGTCTCTCTCTCTATCCCATCTCGCTGTCTCTCTCTCTATCCCATCTCACTGTCTCTCTCTCTATCCCATCTCGCTCTCTCTCTATCCCATCTCGCTGTCTCTCTCTATCCCATCTCGCTGTCTCTCTCTATCCCATCTCGCTGTCTCTCTCTATCCCATCTCACTGTCTCTCTCTATCCCATCTCGCTCTCTCTCTCTATCCCATCTCACTGTCTCTCTCTATCCCATCTCACTGTCTCTCTCTATCCCATCTCAATGTCTCTCTCTCTATCCCATCTCACTGTCTCTCTCTCTATCCCATCTCGCTGTCTCTCTCTCTATCCCATCTCGCTGTCTCTCTCTCTATCCCATCTCGCTGTCTCTCTCTCTATCCTATCTCAATGTCTCTCTCTCTATCCCATCTCTCTGTCTCTCTCTCTATCCCATCTCGCTGTCTCTCTCTCTATCCCATCTCGCTGTCTCTTTCTCTATCCCATCTCACTGTCTCTCTCTCTATCCCATCTCACTGTCTCTCTCTCTATCCCATCTCACTGTCTCTCTCTCTATCCCATCTCGCTGTCTCTCTCTCTATCCCATCTCACTGTCTCTCTCTCTATCCCATCTCACTGTCTCTCTCTCTATCCCATCTCGCTGTCTCTCTCTCTATCCCATCTCACTGTCTCTTTCTCTATCCCATCTCTCTGTCTCTCTCTCTATCCCATCTCGCTGTCTCTCTCTCTATCCCATCTCACTGTCTCTCTCTCTATCCCATCTCACTGTCTCTCTCTCTATCCCATCTCGCTGTCTCTCTCACTATCCCATCTCGCTGTCTCTCTCTCTATCCCATCTCACTGTCTCTCTCTCTATCCCATCTCACTGTCTCTCTCTCTATCCCATCTCGCTGTCTCTCTCTCTATCCCATCTCGCTGTCTCTCTCTCTATCCCATCTCGCTGTCTCTCTCTCTATCCCATCTCGCTGTCTCTCTCTCTATCCCATCTCACTGTCTCTCTCTCTATCCCATCTCGCTGTCTCTCTCACTATCCCATCTCACTGTCTCTCTCTCTATCCCATCTCACTGTCTCTCTCTCTATCCCATCTCGCTGTCTCTCTCTCTATCCCATCTCGCTGTCTCTCTCTATCCCATCTCGCTGTCTCTCTCTATCCCATCTCGCTGTCTCTCTCTATCCCATCTCACTGTCTCTCTCTCTATCCCATCTCGCTGTCTCTCTCTCTATCCCATCTCGCTGTCTCTCTCTCTATCCCATCTCACTGTCTCTCTCTCTATCCCATCTCGCTGTCTCTCTCTATCCCATCTCAATGTCTCTCTCTATCCCATCTCGCTGTCTCTCTCTCTATCCCTTCTCGCTGTCTATTCCATCTCAATGTCTCTCTCTATCCCATCTCACTGTCTCATCTCGCTGTCTCTCTCTATCCCATCTCTCTGTCTCTCTCTATCCCATCTCGCTGTCTCTCTCTCTATCCCATCTCACTGTCTCTCTCTATCCCATCTCGCTGTCTATTCCATCTCGCTGTCTCTCTCTCTATCCCATCTCGCTGTCTCTCTCTCTATCCCATCTCACTGTCTCTCTCTATCCCATCTCGCTCTCTATCCCATCTCGCTGTCTCTCTCTCTATCCCATCTCACTGTCTCTCTCTATCCCATCTCGCTCTCTCTCTCTATCCCATCTCAGTGTCTCTCTCTATCCCATCTCACTCTCTCTCTCTATCCCATCTCACAGTCTATTCCATCTCAATGTCTATCCCATCTCGCTGTCTCTCTCTCTATTCCATCTCGCTGTCTCTCTCTATCCCATCTCGCTGTCTCTCTCTCTATCCCATCTCGCTTTCTCTCTCTATCCCATCTCGCTGTCTCTCTCTACCCCATCTCGCTGTCTCTCTCTATCCCATCTCAATGTCTCATCTCGCTGTCTCTCTCTCTATCCCATCTCGCTGTCTCTCTCTCTATCCCATCTCGCTGTCTCTCTCTATCCCATCTCGCTGTCTCTCTCTCTATCCCATCTCGCTGTCTCTCTCTCTATCCCATCTCGCTGTCTCTCTCTATCCCATCTCACTGTCTCTCTCTCTATCCCATCTCGCTGTCTCTCTCTATCCCATCTCGCTGTCTCTCTCTATCCCATCTCGCTGTCTCTCTCTATCCCATCTCACTGTCTCTCTCTATCCCATCTCACTGTATCCCATATTTTATTTCATTACCTTTTAACTAGGCAAGTTAGTAGAGAACAAATTCTTATTTTCATTGACGGCCTTGGAACAGTTTTTCGGATTCGATCTTGCAACCTTTCGGTTACTAGTCCAATGCTCTAACCACTAAGGCTACCTGCCGTCCCATATCTCTCTCCCTCTCGTTCTCTCTCTCGTTCTCTCTCTCGTTCTCTCTCTCTCTTTTTCCCCCAAAATAAGTCAGAGTGCAGAAACAGGCACAAAGTAACTGTAAATAGCCATGAATGTTAATCCTGCATTAATTGGTTTCCTCTTAAACTGTGTGGACCTTTGACAGCACCCCCTCCCTTTCCTCCACCCCTCTCTGCCAGCTCATTAAAGGGATTGCCCCATTTTCAGTTTTTACTTTGCAAGGTCCCTCTATATTATTAAAGGCATATCCCCCTTCTCAGTGTTTACTTAACAAGGTCCCTCTATTTAAAGGGATATCCCCATTTTCAATTTTTACTTAACAAGGTCCCTCTATATTAAAGGGATATCCCCCTTCTCAGTGTTTACTTAACAAGGTCCCTCTATATTAAAGGGATATCCCCCTTCTCAGTGTTTACTTAACAAGGTCCCTCTATATTAAAGGGATAGTCCCCTTCTCAGTGTCTACTTAACAAGGTCCCTCTATGTTAAAGGGATATCCCCCTTCTCAGTGTTTACTTAACAAGGTCCGTCTATATTAAAGGGATATCCCCCTTCTCAGTGTTTACTTAACAAGGTCCGTCTATATTAAAGGGATATCCCCCTTCTCAGTGTTTACTTAACAAGGTCCGTCTATATTAAAGGGATATCCCCCTTCTCAGTGTTTACTTAACAAGGTCCGTCTATATTAAAGGGATAGTCCCCTTCTCAGTGTTTACTTAACAAGGTCCGTCTATATTAAAGGGATATCCCCCTTCTCAGTGTTTACTTAACAAGGTCCGTCTATATTAAAGGGATAGTCCCCTTCTCAGTGTTTACTTAACAAGGTCCCTCTATATTAAAGGGATAGTCCCCTTCTCAGTGTTTACTTAACAAGGTCCCTCTATATTTTCAGCAGCACAGTAAAAGACAATGGACGGATTATTCTTAGCTGACCTCGTTTATTAACCTCTAATTCCTCCCAAACCCGGATCAGTGAGCACCCCCATCAGTAAAAAAGCTTACTAGCATAGCCTAGCATAGCGTCACAAGTAAATACTAGCATCTAAATATCATTAAATCACAAGTCCAAGACACCAGATGAAAGATACACATCTTGTGAATCCAGCCGTCATTTCTGATTTTTAAAATGTTTTACAGGGAAGACACAATATGTAAATCTATTAGCTAACCACGTTGTCACGTTCCTGACCTATTTCTGTTAGTTTGTTTTATGTGTTAGTTGGTCAGGACGTGAGTTTGGGTGGGCATTCTATGTTTTCTGTTTCTATGTTGGTTTATGGGTTGCCTGGTATGGCTCTTAATTAGAGGCAGGTGTTTGGCGTTCCTCTAATTAAGAGTCATATTTAGGTAGGTGTTTTCACAGTGTTCGTTGTGGGTGATTGTCTCCTGTGTTTGTGTATGTCGTTACGCCACACGGGACTGGTTTCGGTTTGTTTGTTCAGTGTCATTTATGTGTAGGCTTTTTTCCCTCTTCGTGCGTTCTCGTGTGTTATTGTGAGTCCGTCGTTCAGATCTGTCTACACCGTTTATTTGTTTTGTTAGTGTATAGTCGAGTTCGTGTTTTTTCTTTAATAAATCATGTCAACAAACTCCGCTGCATTTTGGTTCGATCCCTGCTCCTCCTCTTCTGATGAAGAGGAGGAGGAAAGCCGTTACACACGTTAGCAAAAGACACCACTTTTTTTACTCCACCAGTTTTTTACTCCATCAGTAGCTATAACAAATTCGACCAAATAAAGATATAAATAGCCACTAATCAAGAAACAACTTCATCAGATGACAGTCTGATAACATATTTATTGTATAGCATGTGTTTTGTTAGAAAAATGTGCATATTTCAGGTATAAATCATAGTTTACCATTGCAGCCACCATCACAACTCTCACCAAAGCGACTAGAATAACTACAGAGACCATCGTGTATTACCTAATTACTCATCATAAAACATTTCTTAAAAATACACAGCGTACAGCAAATGAAAGACACAGATCTTGTGAATCCAGACAATATTTCTGATTTTCTAAGTGTTTTACAGCGAAAACACAATATAGCGTTATATTAGCTTACCACAATAGCAAACATCACAACAGCATTGATTCAAGCTAAAAATAGCGATAACGTATACCACCAAAAGATATAAATTTTTTCACTAACCTTCTCAGATTTTTTCAGATGACAGTCCTATAACATCATATTACACAATGCATATAGAGTTTGTTCGAAAATGTGCATATTTAGTGGCACAATTCGTGGTTATACAATGTGATTAGTGGCCAAAACTTCAAGCAATCTGTCTGGCGCCATCTTGGAGAGGCACCTAATCTAATCGAAAACTATTCATAAACTTGACTAAAAAATACAGATTGGACAGCAAATGAAAGATAAATTAGTTCTTAATGCAATCGCTGTGTTAGATTTTTAAAATTAACGTTACTGCGCAATACAGCGTGTGCTAAAGCGAGACCGCACCATAATTCATGGCGGAATTATTATTTGACATTTGTCAACATAAGTACGAATTAACAGCATAAAGACTGCTTACTATTAGCTGAGCTTCCATCAGAATCTTGGGCAAGGTGTCCTTTCTCCAGAACAATCGTCTTTTGGTTGAAAGATGTCCTCTTGTCCTGTCGAAATAGCCGCTAACGTTAGCCACCCACTGGAGAGGTGTCCAACTCGTGAAAGCGCATCACAAAGAAATCCAGGAAAATCGCAATAAACTGATATAAACTGCTATAAATCGGTTTAAATTAACTACCTTATGATGTCTTTAACAACTATAACGAATAAAAACATGACCGGAGATACAGAACTGCTAAAACGAAAGCTTTGCAGGAGGCCATTGTGATGTCCCTGATGCGCCAGGCGCACCGTTGAAAAGAACGGTACTTCCGTTCCACGGTCTTATATAGGGCCCCAGATTGCGCAATCCACTCCATTCAAATTCTCCCCGCTTACTGACATCTAGAGGAAGGCGTAAGCAGTGCATGTAGCCCGATAGCTTCCATGGGGACTTATAAACTGACCTCAGAACAGGGACCTCGATTTCTGAAATCTCACTCCCTGACAGGAAATGTGCTGCAGAATGAGTTCTGTTTCACTCAGAGAAATAATTCAAACGGTTTTAGAAACTAGAGAGTGTTTTCTATCCAATAGAAATAATAATATGCATATTGTACGAGCAAGAATTGAGTACGAGGCAGTTTAATTTGGGAACGAAATTATTACAAAGTGCAAATAGCACCCCCTATTGCTTAACACATTTATTGTTTGATGGAAAAAGCGTGAAAATCGATTTAAACACTTCACAAGCTTTCATTAAACACTTAAATATCTTTATTGAAGTGTTTGTTGTGAATGTGGGGAAGTGTTTCATGTGAATGTGGGGAAGTGTTTCATGTGAATGTGGGGAAGTGTTTAATGTGAATGTGGGGAAGTGTTTAATGTGAATGTGGGGAAGTGTTTAATGTGAATGTGGGGAAGTGTTTATTGTGAATGTGGGGAAGTGTTTAATGTGAATGTGGGGAAGTGTTTATTGTGAATGTGGGGAAGTGTTTAATGTGAATGTGGGGAAGTGTTTAATGTGAATGTGGGGAAGTGTTTAATGTGAATGTGGGGAAGTGTTTAATGTGAATGTGGGGAAGTGTTTATTGTGAATGTGGGGAAGTGTTTATTGTGAATGTGGAGAAGTGTTTAATGTGAATGTGGGGAAGTGTTTATTGTGAATGTGGGGAAGTGTTTAATGTGAATGTGGGGAAGTGTTTATTGTGAATGTGGGGAAGTGTTTATTGTGAATGTGGGGAAGTGTTTATTGTGAATGTGGGGAAGTGTTTATTGTGAATGTGGGGAAGTGTTTGTTGTGAATGTGGGGAAGTGTTTATTGTGAATGTGGGGAAGTGTTTAATGTGAATGTATTGTGATCTGTGTTGCAGCTCTTAGTACTCTCCAGCTCATCTCTGTCTCTGTCTCTGTCTCTCTTTCCCTCTTTCCCTCTCTCTCCCCCACTCTCTCTCCCTCTCTCTCTCTAAACGTTCACTTGTCTCTCATCAAGCGATGAAAGAGAAACTAACCAGCATGTCAGGAGAACTCAGCTGCCTAGGAACAGAGCCAGTCACAAGTGTTGTTTGTCACCTCTGAAATGCAAGAAAAACTGCATTGTTTTTCCAAGGTATTGAGCATGATGGATGTTTCAGAGCCACAATGGCATCATTCATTTCTCTGCTTGGGTTTCTGCCTGAATTGATGTCATATCTTTTCATATTTAATGTTCTGGAGGAGCATGAAAACATCCTGTGAGCAGACGACAGCGAGCGGAGAGGACGGGACAGCAGCATTCTACTAGTGAAGTTGAATCATCCTGTCCATCTCACCCAGAAATAATTGAATAAGAATCTTTGGTCTTTAATAATGTCCATGTCACAATACCCTGAGAAGGGAGAAAGGAGGTCTGAATACAACAAAGAGACCAAGACATGAAAGTCCCTACAGGGAGAAACAGTCCTTCTGTTGGTTTTTTAGACATTCTGTAGGCTTTGTGTTTTCCAGCTTGGTTATAATAGTGTATGAACAGTCACGTCATCAGTAGGAAATGAGAGTTAATCTGGGATATGTGTATGCTGGAGTGTTGATTCATAAAATACATGAAAAAGGACTTGTGTAAAAAACCATAACAGCGGAATAATCACATCTTCATTGGAAACATCATTAGTGATATTACATTTACATTTTAATAATTTAACTTATTATATAATAATAATAATATAATAATAATAATATAATATATAAAATATATATAATATATATAATAATTTCACTCTTATCCAGAGTGACTTACAGTCAGTGCAACTATCTTAAGATTGCTAGGTGGGACAACCACGTATCACAGGCAATAAGTAAGTCCCCTTTGGAAGTTAAGTAGTTACCAGCAAAGTCAGAGCTAGAAAGGAAGGGGGGTGGGGCTCAAGTGCAAGGCTTCAGGAACGTGTTTTTTTTTATGTGATGGAAATGGAGGTAAAGAAACAGAAACTTGAAGACTCAACGTAGAGTTTGATCTGAAGCCATTCTTGTGATAATTTCATTTTTAATGTTTTCGTTTTCCATTGTAAATAATGTTTGTAGATCGTATCCATTCATGTTTTTTATGTGTTCAATTTATATCTGTAAATCAACCAATGAAATTAACACTTCTTTGGGATAGGGGGCGGTATTTTGACGTCCGGATGAAAAGCGTGCCCAAAGTAAACTGCCTGCTACTCAGGCCCAGAAGCTAGGATATGCATTCTAGATTATATTTGGATTGAAAACACTCTAAAGTTTCTAAAACTGTTAACCTGTTGAGGATGGGGGCGCTGTTGTGACTATTTATGCTAATTGTGTAATTTTTGAAACGGCTTCCCACAAAGTTCTTGATCGTACAATATGCATATTATTATTATTATTGGATAGAAAACAGTCTATAGTTTCTATAGGAGTTGAAATTTTGTCTCTAAGTGGAACAGAGCCCATTCTACAGCAATTTCCCTGACATGGAGTCAGATTTCAGAAATTTTGGCCACTGTTCTGGAGTCAGTTAAAAGGGCACTGTTATTGCTATGACTATACGGACACTGCTTACGTCTTCCCCTGGATGCCTTTACGTGATGACGATTTCAATGGGGTCGATTGCGCGTTCACAGGCACTACAAATTAAAAAACCCTGTAGGTAGGAGCTCCTTTGCAGCTGCGTAATGCACGTGGAGGACATCGACCTGCTATTTTTCCAAGCGTTAGTTTAGCCTGTTATATTTCTCCGGTCATCTTTTTACTCGTTATAGGAGTTAAAAACATCATAAGGTAGTTAATTTAAAGCGTTTTATAGCAATTTATATCCGTTTAGTGCGATTTTGGGACATTTATTTTTGAAACGCTGTGAATAGCTGGGCACGCTTTTCAGTTCATCCCGAACGCAGTTGGCATTTCCACATGGCAAGAGGACAGCTTTCCACCAAAAGACGATTACTCCCAAGAAAGGATCCTTTGCCCAAGATACTGATGGAAGAACAGCTCAAAGTAGGACATTTTTATTATGATAAATCGTGTTTCTGTCGAAAAATGTTAGTGGCTTAGGACGCCATGTTTTTTGACGTAGCTTCGCTTGGCGCAAACTGTATTGAAAAGTAAGGATAATTTTAAAAATGTAATTCCGCAATTGTATTAAGAATTAAATTGTCTATCAATCCCTGTCCACCCTATATTTTTTAGTCACGTTTATGAGTATTTATGTATAAGAGTAGATCACTGTCTAAGTGGCGCAAGGACATTTTCTGACCAGCTGAGCTACATTTCACATTGTCTAACCATGATTTTGGTGGCTAAATATAAACATTTTCGATCAAACTCTATATGGATTGTGTAATATGATGTTACAGGAGTGTCATCGGAAGAATTCTGAGAAGGTTAGTGAAAAAATGTATATATTTTGGCGATGTTGACTTTTATCGCTCACTTTGGCTAGAATCAATGCTGGGCTGCTATGTGCTATGTGCTATGCTAATATAACGATTTATTGTGTTTTCGCTGTAAGACACTTAGAAAATCTGAAATATTGTCTGTATTCACAGGATCTGTGTCTTTCGATTAGTGTATGCTGTGTATTTTTACGAAATGTTTGATGATTAGTAAGTAGGTAAACACGTTGCTCTATGTAGTTTTTCTAGTCCATTTGTGACGGTGGGTGCAATTGTAACCTATGCCATCTACCTGAAATATGCACTTTTTTCTAACAAAACCTATCCCATACCATAAATATGTTATCAGACTGTCATCTGATGAGTTTTTTTGTTGGTTAGGGGCTATAAATATCTTAGTTTAGCCGAATTGGTGATAGCTACTGGTGTTGGTGGACAAATAAAAGATGGTGGATTATGCTAATGTGTTTTTAGGTAATAGATGTACATCTTTACATATTGTGTCTTCCCTGTAAAACATTTTAAAAATCGGACATGTTGACTGGATTCACAAGATCTGTGTCTTTCATTAGCTGTATTGGACTTTAATGTGTGAAAGTTAAATATTTAAAAAAAATATTATTTTTGAATTTCGCGGCACTGGTTTTTCAGTGGGGGGGGGGGGGGGGGGGGGGGTGCCGCTAGCGCCACGCTCATCCTAGACAGGTTAAAATAATGTCTGTGAGTATAACATAACTTATTTGGCAGGCAAAACCCCAAGGACAAACCATCCAAGATTTTTTCTTTGTTGAGTTGACAGTGTTTTCAATTCGTTTTCTATGGGGAATTAGATTCATGAGGCGCCTGGTTGCAGGTCCTATGGCTTCCACTAGATGTCAACAGTCTTTAGAAATTGGTTGATGTTTTCCTTTTAGAAATGAAGAAGTACGGCTATTCAGAATTAGAGTCAAGCTCTTTTGTTTGGGGCGTGCGACCTGTAGCTCACTCCACATTGATTTTATCCGCTATTGAACACAGTATTTTCCATCTTAAATTTTATCGATTATTTACGTTTTAGGATACCTAAGGATGGATTAGGAAAGTTGTTTTAAATGTTTGGACAAAGTTTACAGGTAACTTATTAGATAATTTGTAGTCATGTTGGGCGAGTTGGAACCAATGTTTTTCTGAATCAAACGCGCCAAATAAATTGAAATAAAAAGGAGTTTATCGAACAAAAGGACAATTTGTGATGTTTCTGGGACATATTGGAGTGCCAACAGAAGAAGATCATCAAAGGTAAGGCATGAATTATATCGTTATTTCTGAGTTTTGTGTCGCGCCTGGCGGGTTGAATATGATTGTTATCCATTTGTATGGTGGGGTGCTGTCCTCAGGTAACCGCATGTTTTGCTTTCGCCGTAAAGCCTTTTTGAAATTTGACACCGCGGCTGGATTAACAAGAAGTTAAGCTTTATTTTGACATATTGTGTATTTTCAAGAATGTTAAATATTTACAATTCTGTAGTTTGAATTTGGCGCCCTGCACTTTCACTGGATGTACTGTCCCACCTAGAGAGGTTTTAATCAACAACCGGCCATGATTACGAGTGGTGGAAAAAGTACTAAATCGTCATACTTGATTAAAAGTAAAGATGTCTTAATAATAGAAAATGACTCAAGTAAAAGTGAAAGTCACCCAGTAAAATGTTACTTGAGTAAAAGTCTAAAAGCATTTGGTTTTACTTAACTTCTCTGGCAGGGCGCCAAATTCAAATAAATTACTATAAAAATGTAACTTTCATGAAATCACACATGCAATACACCAAATTAAAACTACACTTGTTGTGAATCCAGCCAACATTTCAGATTTCAAATAGGCTTTTCGGTGAAAGCGAACGATGCTATTATCTGAGGATAGCACCAGAGTAAACAAAGAGAGAGAAGCATATTTCAAAACTGCAGGCGCGACACAAAACGCAGGAATAAAAATATAATTCATGCCTTACCTTTGATGAGCTTCTGTTGTTGGCACTCCAATATGTCCCATAAACATCACAAATGGTCCTTTTGTTCGATTAATTCCATCGATATATATCCAAAATGTCCATTTATTTGGTGAGTTTGATCCAGAAAAACACCGGTTCCAACTTGTGCAACGTGACTACAAAATATCTCAAACGTTACCTGTACACTTTGCCTAAACATTTCAAACTACTTTTGTAATACAACTTTAGCTATTTTTTTACGTAAATAATTGATCAAATTGAATACGGGATGATCTGTGTTCAATACAGGATTAAAACAATCTGTAGCTAGCTTTCTGGTCATGCGCCTCTATCTAACAGTACACTTCAAGTTACCCTCGTTCTGGATGGCCATACTTCTTCATTACACAAAGGAAAAACCTCAACCAATTTCTAAAGACTGTTGACATCCAGTGGAAGCGGTGGGAACTGCAAGAAGGTAATTTAGAAACCTGGATTCCCAATGAAATCTCATTGAAAAGAGAGTGACCTCAAAAAAATGTATCTGAATGGTTAGTCCTCGGGGTTTTGCCTCCTAAATAAGTGCAGTTGTACTCAAAGACATGATTCAAACAGTTTTAGAAACTTCAGAGTGTTTTCTATCCAAATCTACTAATGATATGCATATCTTATCTTCTGGAGATGAGTAGCTGGCAGTTGAATTTGGGTATTCTTTTCATCCAAACGTGAAAATGATGCCCCCTATCCTAGAGAAGTTTTAAGTACCAAAAGTAAATGGATTTGCAAAAAATGTACTTAAGTATCAAAAGTAAAACTACAGGTGTTAACCATTTAAAATGTCATATATTAAGCAAACCAGACGACATAATTTTCTTGAGCACTCCAACACTCAGACATCATTTACAAACAAAGCATGTGTGTTTAGTGATTCCACCAGATAAGAGGCAGTAGGGATGACCAGAGATGTTCTCCTGATAAGTGTGTGAATTGGACCATTTTCCTGTCAAAATGTACCTTTTAGGGAAATGTATGGAGTAAAAAAGGACATTATTTTCTTTATGAATGTAGTGAAGTAAAAGTAAAAGTTGGGGAAAATATAAATACTAAAGTAAAGTACAGATACCACAAAAAACGACTAGTACTTTAAAGTATTTTTACTTAAAAATTACATAAGTATAATTTATACCACTGATGATTACAGACACCTGTGTGTCCTTTCAAACTATATAAACTAGTGACCTGTAGTGTTTTTCATTATACCCTGATGAAGACAGCTTGTTTGTCGATACAATGGTTATACATTATTGCATCTGAGCTCCTGGAGTGTGAGGATCACCTTTATCATTCAAGAAATACAGACGTTGGTGGAAGGTGAAGGAAGTCTAGTCAAGGAATCATGGCAGTAGAAACTAAATTGAGATTTTAAATCAAACTAACGTTTTGCAGTTTTGAGACACGAGTCATAAAGTCATGACTATACTTCATACGACATTTGCTTTCGCTCAATAGTATTTTAGCTTAGCCTACAGTACACGTAGTCGCAATGCATGATGGTACACTGAAGATGAAATAATTACATGTGATTCTTGAGTCTAGAGTTGCACCTGTTTTGCTCCATGCCAGACAGTTGCTTTCAGCCAGATCAGTTTTTGATAGTATGATATGGAAGCTGGGAGCTACTTCACTCCATATGGAATTACTTCCACCCCAAGGAACATTGTTCAAAGGCCCAAATGGCACAATGAGAAAGCCATCAATCACAAAGAGAGAGACAATTAGGGAAGAAAAAGCATCTCTCCCCACCCTCTCTCCCTTCTCCTCTCTCTCCCCCCTCTCTCCCTTCTCCTCTCTCTCCCCCCTCTCTCCCTTCTCCTCTCTCTCCCCCCTCTCTCCCTTCTCCTCTCTCTCCCCCCTCTCCCCCCACCCTCTCTCTCACTCGCCCCCTCTCTCTTTCTCTCTCTCCCAGCCTCTCTGTCTCTACCTTTCTCTCCCCCTTATCTATCCCCCCTTTCTCTTTGTCTTCCTCTCTCTCTCGTTTTCTTCCCTTCCTCCCTCCCTGCTTTAACACTCTTTTCCAAACTCCTTACCTCTATCTAAGGAAACACCCAGGGAATATCCAAGGCTTCCTTTTGTTTTAATAGTGATGCAGTGTCCTATTGGTTACTTTGTATACCCCCTCCTGTCTCCTCCCTGATCCTCCTGGCTCCTCCTGGCTCCTCCCTGATCCTCCTGGTTCCTCCGTGATCCTCCTGGCTCCTCCTGGCTCCTCCTGGCTGCTCCTTGATCCTCCTGGTTCCTCCTTGATCCTCCTGGCTCCTCCTTGATCCTCCTGGCTCCTCCATGATCCTCCTGGCTCCTCCTTGATCCTCCTGGCTCCTCCCTGATCCTCCTGGCTCCTCCCTGATCCTCCTGGCTCCTCTGTGATCCTCCTGGCTCCTCCTGGCTCCTCCTTGATCCTCCTGGCTCCTCTTGATCCTCCTGGCTCCTCCTGGCTCCTCCTGGCTCCTCCTTGATCCTCCTGGCTCCTCCTTGATCCTCCTGGCTCCTCCTTGATCCTCCTGGCTCCTCCCTGACCCTCCTGGCTCCTCCCTGATCCTCCTCCCTCTTCCCTGAATCCTCCTGGCTCCTCCGTGATCATCCTGGCTCCTCCGTGATCCTCCTGGCTCCTCCTTGATCATCCTGGCTCCTCCTTGATCCTCCTGTCTCCTCCCTGATCCTCCTCCCTCTTCCCTGAATCCTCCTGGTTCCTCCGTGATCCTCCTGGCTCCTCCTTGATCCTCCTGGCTCCTCCTTGATCCTCCTGTCTCCTCCCTGATTCTCCTCCCTCTTCTCTGAATCCTCCTGGTTCCTCCTTGATCCTCCTGGGTCCTCCTTGATCCTCCTGGCTCCTCCTTGATCCTCCTGGATCCTCCTTGATCCTCGTGGCTCCTCCTTGATCCTCCTGGCTCCTCCCTGATCCTCCTGGCTCCTCCATGATCCTCCTGGCTCCTCCGTGATCCTCCTGGCTCCTCCCTGATCCTCCTGGCTCCTCCGTGATCCTCCTGGCTCCTCCCTGATCCTCCTGGCTCCTCCATGATCCTCCTGGCTCCTCCCTGATCCTCCTGGCTCCTCCCTGATCCTACTCCCTCTTCCCTGAATCCTCCTGGCTCCTCCGTGATCAGCCTGGCTCCTCCGTGATCCTCCTGGCTCCTCCTTGATCCTCCTGGCTCCTCCATGATCCTCCTGGCTCCTCCCTGATCCTCCTGGCTCCTCCCTGATCCTCCTGGCTCCTCCCTGATCCTCCTGGCTCCTCTGTGATCCTCCTGGCTCCTCCTGGCTCCTCCTTGATCCTCCTGGCTCCTCCGTGATCCTCCTGGCTCCTCCCTGATCCTCCTGGCTCCTCCATGATCCTCCTGGCTCCTCCCTGATCCTCCTGGCTCCTCCCTGATCCTACTCCCTCTTCCCTGAATCCTCCTGGCTCCTCCGTGATCAGCCTGGCTCCTCCGTGATCCTCCTGGCTCCTCCTTGATCCTCCTGGCTCCTCCATGATCCTCCTGGCTCCTCCATGATCCTCCTGGCTCCTCCCTGATCCTCCTGGCTCCTCCCTGATCCTCCTGGCTCCTCTGTGATCCTCCTGGCTCCTCCTGGCTCCTCCTTGATCCTCCTGGCTCCTCCGTGATCCTCCTGGCTCCTCCTTGATCCTCCTGGCTCCTCCTTGATCCTCCTGTCTCCTCCCTGATCCTCCTCCCTCTTCCCTGAATCCTCCTGGTTCCTCCGTGATCCTCCTGGCTCCTCCTTGATCCTCCTGGCTCCTCCTTGATCCTCCTGGATCCTCCTTGATCCTCGTGGCTCCTCCTTGATCCTCCTGGCTCCTCCCTGATCCTTCTGGCTCCTCCATGATCCTCCTGGCTCCTCCCTGATCCTCCTGGCTCCTCCCTGATCCTCCTCCCTCTTCCCTGAATCCTCCTGGCTCTTCCCTGAATCCTCCTGGCTCCTCCGTGATCCTCCTGGCTCCTCCGTGATCCTCCTGGCTCCTCCTTGATCCTCCTGGCTCCTCCTTGATCCTCCTGTCTCCTCCCTGATCCTCCTCCCTCTTCCCTGAATCCTCCTGGTTCCTCCGTGATCCTCCTGGCTCCTCCTTGATCCTCCTGGCTCCTCCTTGATCCTCCTGGCTCCTCCTTGATCCTCCTGGATCCTCCTTGATCCTCGTGGCTCCTCCTTGATCCTCCTGGCTCCTCCCTGATCCTCCTGGCTCCTCCCTGATCCTCCTGGCTCCTCCCTGATCCTCCTCCCTCTTCCCTGAATCCTCCTGGCTCCTCCGTGATCATCCTGGCTCCTCCGTGATCCTCCTGGCTCCTCCTTGATCCTCCTGGCTCCTCCTTGATCCTCCTGTCTCCTCCCTGATCCTCCTCCCTCTTCCCTGAATCCTCCTGGTTCCTCCGTGATCCTCCTGGCTCCTCCTTGATCCTCCTGGCTCCTCCTTGATTCTCCTGGCTCCTCCTTGATCCTCGTGGCTCCTCCTTGATCCGCCTGGCTCCTCCCTGATCCTCCTCCCTCTTCCCTGAATCCTCCTGGCTCCTCCGTGATCCTCCTGGTTCCTCCGTGATCCTCCTGGCTCCTCCTGGCTCCTCCGTGATCCTCCTGGTTCCTCTGTGATCCTCCTGGCTCCTCCTGGCTCCTCTTTGATCCTCCTGGCTCCTCCCTGATCCTCCTGGCTCCTCCGTGATCCTCCTGGCTCCTCCTTGATCATCCTGGCTCCTCCTTGATCCTCCTGGCTCCTCCTTGATCCTCCTGGCTCCTCCGTGATCCTCCTGGCTCCTCCGTGATCCTCCTGGCTCCTCCCTATTGTGATGTGGTGTCCTACTGGTTACTTTTTCAATACGTTCTGTGTGAGCCTAGACCAGAACAGACCAGACCAGACCAGAACAGAACAGATCATCAGACCAGATCAGACCAGATCAAACCATTTCAATATGTTATGCGTGTGCCTAGACCAGACCAGACCAGACCAGAACAGATCATCAGACCAGAACAGACCAGATCAAACCATTTCACAACGTTCTATGAGAACCCAGACCAGACCAAACCATTTTAATATGTTCTGTTTGAGCCTAGAGCAGAACACACCACCACTATTTATAAATGGTCTGTCATGTTGTAGATACTATATATTTGTATATCTACTTTCATGGTATAGATAATATATATTTATATATGCTGTGGTCTGGCATGGTATAGATAATATATATTTATATATGCTGTGGTCTGGCATGGTATAGATAATATATATTTATATATGCTGTGGTCTGCAATGGTATAGATAATATATATTTATATATGCTGTGGTCTGGCATGGTATAGATAATATATATTTATATATGCTGTGGTCTGGCATGGTATAGATAATATATATTTATATATGCTGTGGTCTGGCATGGTATAGATAATATATATTTATATATGCTGTGGTCTGGCATGGTATAGATACAATGTATTTCCATATGGTCTGGTCTGTTATGTAATAGATACTGTGTATTTCTACATGTTATGTGATGTCATCAAAATCAGTATATTAGAGGGTGGTGATGAGTCTATCAGTATATTAGAGGGTGGTGATGAGTCTATCAGTATATTAGAGGGTGGTGATGAGTCTATCAGTATAGTAGAGGGTGGTGATGAGTCTATCAGTATCTTAGAGGGTGGTGATGAGTCTATCAGTATATTACAGGGTGGTGATGAGTCTATCAGTATATTAGAGGGTGGTGATGAGTCTATCAGTATATTAGAGGGTGGTGATGAGTCTATCAGTATATTAGAGGGTGGTGATGAGTCTATCAGTATAGTAGAGGGTGGTGATGAGTCTATCAGTATATTAGAGGGTGGTGATGAGTCTATCAGTATATTAGAGGGTGGTGATGAGTCTATCAGTATATTAGAGGGTGGTGATGAGTCTATCAGTATATTAGAGGGTGGTGATGAGTCTATCAGTATATTAGAGGGTGGTGATGAGTCTATCAGTATATTAGAGGGTGGTGATGAGTCTATCAGTATAGTAGAGGGTGGTGATGAGTCTATCAGTATAGTAGAGGGTGGTGATGAGTCTATCAGTATATTACAGGGTGGTGATGAGTCTATCAGTATATTAGAGGGTGGTGATGAGTCTATCAGTATAGTAGAGGGTCGTGATGAGTCTATCAGTATATTAGAGGAGGGTGGTGATGAGTCTATCAGTATATTAGAGGGTGGTGATGAGTCTATCAGTATATTACAGGGTGGTGATGAGTCTATCAGTATATTAGAGGGTGGTGATGAGTCTATCAGTATATTAGAGGAGGGTGGTGATGAGTCTATCAGTATAGTAGAGGGTGGTGATGAGTCTATCAGTATATTAGAGGCTGGTGATACATCTATATATTATTATATTAGAGTGTGGTGATTATAGGCTGGACAATAGAACGAGTCCAAATTCACTCAAGGCTGAAAAACAGCATTAGGACGTTGGCTTAGCTGGAGCACTAGCACGAGTCCATAGCTAATGAATTGAATCTAACACTAACACTCTTCTGACTGGACTGATGCTTAGAATTACATTTAGTATAAATGCCACAAAAAAATGTATCCATTTACATATTACCATTACTATTCGTTCTTAAGACAAAACTGAAGAAAATAAAACTTGTGTAGAAAGTAGACAGTAAACGTACCTCGTTGGGGTCAACTGCGATTATGTCTGCATAAGGATAAATAAATTATAAATATAATTAATATAAATTATGTCTGCATAAGGATTAAGTAGGAAACGAATTGCAACTCAGAACTATTTTTGGTCTCGCGATCGATGACAGCGAGATACACTGCCCAGCCTTACATAATGAGAAAGAAGAGATTTTCCTGATTTAATATGGTGTCCTATTTAAAAAAAAATCTAAATATACACATTGAGAGATATTTGGCGAAATATACCAGCATGCCCCTCCATAGGAAAACAATGGTGGGAGTTCATCATTCCAAGGACAAAAAGTATTTGGGGGCTAGCGATCGATGACAACGAGAGACACTGCCCAGCCTTACATGTTTAGAAGGGAGAGATTATCCTGATTAATGTGGAGAGCTGGAATAATGTTATCTATGTAAAATAAGTGTTTTTTAAAAATTATTAACTACATCTATGTTTTTTTTTTGGTATAAGCGTTTAGACCATCAGCTTAATTATTAATGCTGTAAACGTCTTATTTTATGATTGTAGTTGATTAAATGAACTAGCAAATCTTTTATATTAAGCATGTCTGTGTAATTACTATATCAGTAAGGAAATACACTTTATTCAGTGACCTTAGCTATAGACATTTTCTGATAGTATGATCAGATTAATTTTTATTTTTTTTACGATTGAATTGCAGTTACTAAATCATTCCAATAGAGGGCAGATTAAGACCACAAATGACATTTCAGAAGATCAGTTTTCTCCCTGCATGCACAGCTCCCCCACATCCCTTCAACCTCACAGAAAAACACACTTTTGTCTGACCCTTTCCACACTGCTAATGCAAGAGGAAGGACTGAAACAGCAATTTTAACAGATTAACTGTGAGTTACTACTGTGATTCATGTTCATGATCTATTTTCATGCTCATGTTGTGAAATTATACTCGATTACTATTTCAATTACTATTATCAATAATCCTGAACATTACACTCGGTCAACTCTGGTCGAGAAACGAATTATCCTATTACATTCTCATTGTCAAATTCATCAACCAACACGATCTAGCCGCTCCGCCTTCTCGTGCAAACGAAGGGCACGTTGAGGTAAATGTGTAACTGCGAGGGTTGCATGATGTAACTTATTTGAGGGCTGTTAATTAAAGAGGCAGTCTTTTGTGTTTTCTATTACTGTTAATTACATTTTACATTTTAGTCATTTAGCAGACGCTCTTATCCAGAGCGACTTACAGTAGAGTGCATACATTTTATTACATTTTACATACTGAGACAAGGATATCCCTACCGGCCAAACCCTCCCTAACCCAGACGACGCTATGCCAATTGTGCGTCGCCCCACGGACCTCCCGGTTGCGGCCGGCTGCGACAGAGCCTGGGCGCGAACCCAGAGACTCTGGTGGCGCAGCTAGCACTGCGATGCAGTGCCCTAGACCACTGCGCCACCCGGGAGGCCGTTATATGCGATACTAAGATGATCACATAACATACTAGAGTCGAGGCTCATCTGACTAGTGATTATCGGGGTTCAATACCTGCTATCTATTGTTGTTTTTTTCAATCCCGAAAGCAACACAGGCCTAATTCGATATATATATATTATATGATATATTATAACTGTAAAGTAATGAATGACCGTTTTAGAAAATAATGAGACGTATAGTATTTTGTTGCATGCTATTTTATGGCAATAAAGGCTAGGGTATATCTATCAGTATATTACAGGGTGGTGATGAGTCTATCAGTATAGTAGAGGAGGGTGGTGATGAGTCTATCAGTATATTAGAGGCTGGTGATGAGTCTATCAGTATAGTAGAGGGTGGTGATGAGTCTATCAGTATATTACAGGGTGGTGATGAGTCTATCAGTATAGTAGAGGAGGGTGGTGATGAGTCTATCAGTATATTAGAGGGTGGTGATGAGTCTATCAGTATATTAGAGGGTGGTGATGAGTCTATCAGTATATTAGAGGGTGGTGATGAGTCTATCAGTATAGTAGAGGGTGGTGATGAGTCTATCAGTATATTAGAGGGTGGTGATGAGTCTATCAGTATATTAGAGGGTCGTGATGAGTCTATCAGTATATTAGAGGGTGGTGATGAGTCTATCAGTATATTACAGGGTGGTGATGAGTCTATCAGTATATTAGAGGGTGGTGATGAGTCTATCAGTATATTACAGGGTGGTGATGCGTCTATCAGTATATTAGAGGGTGGTGATGAGTCTATCAGTATATTAGAGGGGGGTGATGAGTCTATCAGTATATTAGAGGGGGGTGATGAGTCTATCAGTATATTACAGGGTGGTGATGAGTCTATCAGTATATTAGAGGAGGGTGGTGATGAGTCTATCAGTATATTAGGGGGTGGTGATGAGTCTATCAGTATATTACAGGGTGGTGATGAGTCTATCAGTATATTAGAGGGTGGTGATGAGTCTATCAGTATATTAGAGGGTGGTGATGAGTCTATCAGTATATTACAGGGTGGTGATGAGTCTATCAGTATATTAGAGGAGGGTGGTGATGAGTCTATCAGTATATTAGAGGGTGGTGATGAGTCTATCAGTATAGTAGAGGAGGGTGGTGATGAGTCTATCAGTATATTAGAGGGTGGTGATGAGTCTATCAGTATATTAGAGGGTGGTGATGAGTCTATCAGTATATTAGAGGGTGGTGATGAGTCTATCAGTATAGTAGAGGAGGGTGGTGATGAGTCTATCAGTATATTAGGGGGTGGTGATGAGTCTATCAGTATATTAGAGGGTGGTGATGAGTCTATCAGTATATTAGAGGGTGGTGATGAGTCTATCAGTATATTAGAGGGTGGTGATGAGTCTATCAGTATATTAGGGGGTGGTGATGAGTCTATCAGTATATTACAGGGTGGTGATGAGTCTATCAGTATATTAGAGGGTGGTGATGAGTCTATCAGTATATTAGAGGGTGGTGATGAGTCTATCAGTATATTACAGGGTGGTGATGAGTCTATCAGTATAGTAGAGGAGGGTGGTGATGAGTCTATCAGTATATTAGAGGAGGGTGGTGATGAGTCTATCAGTATATTAGAGGGTGGTGATGAGTCTATCAGTATATTAGAGGGTGGTGATGAGTCTATCAGTATATTAGAGGGTGGTGATGAGTCTATCAGTATATTAGAGGGTGGTGATGAGTCTATCAGTATATTACAGGGTGGTGATGAGTCTATCAGTATATTAGAGGGTGGTGATGAGTCTATCAGTATATTAGAGGAGGGTGGTGATGAGTCTATCAGTATATTAGAGGGTGGTGATGAGTCTATCAGTATATTAGAGGAGGGTGGTGATGAGTCTATCAGTATATTACAGGGTGGTGATGAGTCTATCAGTATATTAGAGGAGTCTATCAGTACAGTAGGAGGTGGTGATGTTTTTTTTAAGTCGTTTGTTTAATATATTTCAATCAGTGTCTATTATTAATATTTATTCCGGGTGAAATGTAATACTCAGCAAAAAAATATCCCCAATATTATACTGAATCACTCTACATCTTCAGTAAATAAATACATTATTAATCATTATGACACCAATACTATAGTAACTTCTGCTTCCAACTCACACATCCCCTGAACGCAGCTCACTCTCCAGATCCCAATCACCTGTTCACACACCTGTTCACACACCTGTATGTCATTACCACAGTCTATTTAGTTCAGTTCTCCGTCATTTTAAGGTATTGTTTGTTTTGATACACATTCTATTCGGAGCTCTGTTTATTTCTGTATTAGTCCTCCTGTGTATCATAGTTTTTGGCCATCTTTACTAATCTTTACTAACAACATATTTTTTGTCTATTTCCCGCCTGAACTTTTGCCTATCAGATTTCCTGTCATCAACGTCTTGCCTGATCGCCCGGACTACGTTATTAGCCTTTTCCCTGCCTGTACTGCTATCTTTTGGATTCCCTGTGACCTTCTGCTTGTCCCTGGACCCTGCTACCTGCCTCTTCCTGTGGTCCTTTACTGCTGCGTCCTGCGCTTCGAACCAGCACTCTGTCTCACATCATACTCATTACAATTATTAATCATCATGACACCAATGTTGTACTGATTCACTCTGCAGCTACACTCAATTTCCTGACACAAATGCTTCATGCTTGCTAAACAGCGTAATTTGCCTGAAATATCTCTATGAAGATAAATATTGAAAGCTTTCTTAAGCCTTTTTCACAGTATTAAACAGCTTTTGACAGCAGTACACATCTGTTGTTAAGCGGAGTGGAACAGGGAAACCCAAGAGCAGAGTCAGACGAGGAGTCTGGGATGAAGTAACCATGGTATTTATTGAAACACAGGGGGAAGATGGAGAGCAGGCCAGGGGAATCTCGGATGGGTTGCAGGAAACCAGGTGCTGAGGCTGAGGCTGGAGCGAGAGGGGTTGGGACAGGGGAAGCAGGTCCGGAGAGGAATCCAAGGGAGTAGTAGAGTGGAGAATCCAGGACAGAGTAGCAGGATGAGGAGACGTGGGACTGGAGACAGGGACCAGAGTCAGAGCAGGCAGAATGAGCAGAGTTGACGATCTGCCAGTGTGGAAGTGGCAGGACTGAGTATTTGTAGAGGTCTGATTATGGAACAGGTTGCAGCTGGTGGGGATCTGCTCCGACTCCAGCACACATGTCTCCGCCCACACAATCACACACACATACACACACACACACACACACACACACACACACACACACACACACACACACACACACACACACACACACACACACACACACACACACACACACACACACACACACACACACACACACACACACACACACACACACACACACACACACACAGTGAGGGAGAGGTAGAGAGCACTGGGGGAGTGGCGACAGGTATAAGGAGACACAGGATGAGCCGTAGAGGGCGTGGCAGGAGTAGATGTAACATCTATTTTACACAGTTCCTATGAGAACAACACCACTTTAACTATGTGTTAGTCTGGAGTCAGGGGGCTGACAGGGTATGAGTTAACATGTGTTAGTTTGGAGTCAGGGGGCTGACAGGGTATGAGCTAACATGTGTTAGTTTGGAGTCAGGGGGCTGACAGGGTATGAGCTAACATGTGTTAGTTTGGAGTCAGGGGCTGACAGGGTATGAGCTAACATGTGTTAGTTTGGAGTCAGGGGGCTGACAGGGTATGAGCTAACATGTGTTAGTCTGGAGTCAGGGAGCTGACAGGGTATGAGCTAACATGTGTTAGTTTGGAGTCAGGGAGCTGACAGGGTATGAGCTAACATGTGTTAGTTTGGAATCAGGGGGCTGACAGGGTATGAGGTAAAATGTGTTAATCAGTGGGCCTCTGTTATCTCATGTGTTGTTCTATACTATTTATTGATGAGGAACAACACGAAGAGCTGATAATATACACTGACTAAGAGCTAATATGTTATAATGATCCTTCTGATCAATAAAATAATATATATTCATAACATGACTTTCCATTAGAGATGTACTGCATGGTGACACTACTCTGTCTGTTCTATCATATCACCCAGCCAAGAAGAGGCTGTCAGATCCTTGCAGAATTCTAGAATGTTCTACTCTGTTCTAGAATGTTATTGATAGAATGTGTTTCTGTAAGTCCTGTGTTCTTTGTTTCTGGTAATATAATAGGGGTGTCCGACACAAGGCCCTATCTCTGTCAGGTCTCCATGTTCCCTATTCGGGGAAAGGATCCGTTTGGTAATTTATCACTAGAGCTGGAAATACTTCTAAGAGTTTGTCTGATTAAATAATTTAAAACCTCAGTTTCTGGATGAAAAATGCCTATGTCAATATGTTTATCAACTCTTTGCTGAATAAAGTTTCCTTATGAGCTGGGATTGGGATCAGGCTTTTGGTCTTTCTACCTCATAGCATTAGAAGGAGAAGTAATGTAAAATAAATAGCGCCTCATTATATAGTCTTCTTTCAAGTAAAATACATAAATATAATATGTATATTAGATGTATCCTCTCTGTGTTTAGTGAGGGCCTTTGAATCAACAAGGTCTCAGGGTAGACACCTGCTTCACAACGCTTCACTGTAACACTGTAACACTCCTATTGTCTGTGCTGTACCTCAGAGCTGTTTATATACTGTTCTGTTTCATTCCATTTCCCCATCTCGTCTCAACCGGAAAAGGCTATATGGACGATCCTGACCTGCAAAATCATATAAAACTAGGTTAAGGTTAGGATTAGGTTTAATGGTTTGGTTAAGATTAAGGTTAGGGTTAAGTTCAGGGTCAGTTATACATTTTGGTTAGACGGTTTACAGTACAGGAGTGTCCTTATAGCCTCTCCACCATGTCTCCAATACCCATTCAAAAGGATCTGTCCCCATCTAGTGGTCTGACAGGCTTCCTTCAGGCCAGACAGACAAAAGGCCAAAACACCATTCAGGCACTACAGTAGCTCTCAGCCTACTCCATTATCAGTCTATTATCTACTGGTGTTGTTAATCATCATGTTTTTACTGCATCCTTTTAACCAGTTGGTTTTCAATGAACAGTGTATTTAGGTTGACTACAGCAGTGGTAGGAAGAGCCAGTCCTCAGTTAGAGGTTAAAGAGCCAGTCCTCGGTTAGAGGAGTTAAAGAGCCAGTCCTCGGTTAGAGGAGTTAAAGAGCCAGTCCTCAGTTAGAGGAGTTAAAGAGCCAGTCCTCAGTTAGAGGAGTTAAAGAGCCAGTCCTCAGGTAGAGAGGTTAAAGAGCCAGTCCTCAGTTAGAGGAGTTAAAGAGCCAGTCCTCGGTTAGAGGAGTTAAAGAGCCAGTCCTCAGTTAGAGGAGTTAAAGAGCCAGTCCTCAGTTAGAGGAGTTAAAGAGCCAGTCCTCAGTTAGAGGAGTTAAAGAGCCAGTCCTCGGTTAGAGGAGTTAAAGAGCCAGTCCTCAGTTAGAGGAGTTAAAGAGCCAGTCCTCGGTTAGAGGAGTTAAAGAGCCAGTCCTCAGTTAGAGGAGTTAAAGAGCCAGTCCTCAGTTAGAGGAGTTAAAGAGCCAGTCCTCAGTTAGAGGAGTTAAAGAGCCAGTCCTCAGTTAGAGGAGTTAAAGAGCCAGTCCTCAGTTAGAGGAGTTAAAGAGCCAGTCCTCAGTTAGAGGAGTTAAAGAGCCAGTCCTCAGTTAGAGGAGTTAAAGAGCCAGTCCTCAGTTAGAGGAGTTAAAGAGCCAGTCCTCAGTTAGAGGAGTTAAAGAGCCAGTCCTCAGTTAGAGGAGTTAAAGAGCCAGTCCTCAGTTAGAGGAGTTAAAGAGCCAGTCCTCAGTTAGAGGAGTTAAAGAGCCAGTCCTCAGTTAGAGGAGTTAAAGAGCCAGTCCTCAGTTAGAGGAGTTAAAGAGCCAGTCCTCAGTTAGAGGAGTTAAAGAGCCAGTCCTCAGTTAGAGGAGTTAAAGAGCCAGTCCTCAGTTAGAGGAGTTAAAGAGCCAGTCCTCAGTTAGAGGAGTTAAAGAGCCAGTCCTCAGTTAGAGGAGTTAAAGAGCCAGTCCTCAGTTAGAGAGGTTAAAGAGCCAGTCCTCGGTTAGAGGAGTTAAAGAGCCAGTCCTCAGTTAGAGGAGTTAAAGAGCCAGTCCTCAGTTAGAGGAGTTAAAGAGCCAGTCCTCAGGTAGAGAGGTTAAAGAGCCAGTCCTCGGTTAGAGGAGTTAAAGAGCCAGTCCTCAGTTAGAGGAGTTAACATTTACATTTTACATTTAAGTCATTTAGCAGATGCTCTTATCCAGAGCGACTTACAAGTACATACATTCATACTTTTGTTGTACTGGCCCCCCGTGGGAATCGAACCCACAACCCTGGCGTTGCAAGCGCCATGCTCTACCAACTGAGCCACACGGGGCTTTAAAAAGCCAGTCCTCAGTTAGAGGAGTTAAAGAGCCAGTCCTCAGTTAGAGGAGTTAAAGAGCCAGTCCTCAGTTAGAGAGGTTAAAGAGCCAGTCCTCGGTTAGAGGAGTTAAAGAGCCAGTCCTCAGTTAGAGGAGTTAAAGAGCCAGTCCTCAGTTAGAGGAGTTAAAGAGCCAGTCCTCAGGTAGAGAGGTTAAAGAGCCAGTCCTCAGTTAGAGGAGTTAAAGAGCCAGTCCTCAGTTAGAGGAGTTAACATTTACAGTTTACATTTAAGTCATTTAGCAGACGCTCTTATCCAGAGCGACTTACAAGTACATACATTCATACTTGTTTTGTACTGGCCCCCCGTGGGAATCGAACCCACAACCCTGGCGTTGCAAGCGCCATGCTCTACCAACTGAGCCACACGGGGCTTTAAAGAGCCAGTCCTCGGTTAGAGGAGTTAAAGAGCCAGTCCTCAGTTAGAGGAGTTAAAGAGCCAGTCCTCAGTTAGAGGAGTTAAAGAGCCAGTCCTCAGTTAGAGGAGTTAAAGAGCCAGTCCTCAGTTAGAGGAGTTAAAGAGCCAGTCCTCAGTTAGAGGAGTTAAAGAGCCAGTCCTCAGTTAGAGGAGTTAAAGAGCCAGTCCTCAGTTAGAGGAGTTAAAGAGCCAGTCCTCAGGTAGAGAGGTTAAAGAGCCAGTCCTCAGTTAGAGGAGTTAAAGAGCCAGTCCTCAGTTAGAGGAGTTAAAGAGCCAGTCCTCAGTTAGAGGAGTTAAAGAGCCAGTCCTCAGTTAGAGGAGTTAAAGAGCAAGTCCTCAGTTTGAGGAGTTAAAGAGCCAGTCCTCAGTTAGAGGAGTTAAAGAGCCAGTCCTCAGTTAGAGGAGTTAAAGAGCCTGTAGGTTTTTGGGGTATAACACTGTAATGAAAGAGAACATCTCCTTGGACATATCATCTTTGTAAGCTTATTATTATCATAATACCACAATAAAGTTGCCTCTGTCGTATTCATTTGTTCTACTTTTCTAATGTAGTTGTCTCTGTCGTATCTATTTGGGCAGATTACGACGTGTAAAGAAACAATGGCTGAGGCCTGGTTGGGGCTTTGCTTCTGTAATCGTAGCATTTACCACCTCTGTCAGGCCTTATGTGACAGGCCAATTGCTACACTTATTAAGCTTATGACACACTCATTTGAAATAATCGTATTAGCGTTTTTTGGTAAAAAATTAGTCAGACTTTCGGGCTGGGCGTCGAGGAAGTCCTTGATTGACTGTAATAGAGGCCTTTCACTGAACTCTAATAGAGGCCTTTCACTGAACTCTAATAGAGGCCTTTCACTGTACTGTAATAGAGGCCTTTCACTGTCCTGTAATAGAGGCCTTTCACTGTACTGTAATAGAGGCCTTTCACTGTACTGTAATAGAGGCCTTTCACTGTACTGTAATAGAGGCCTTTCACTGTACTGTAATAGAGGCCTTTCACTGTACTGTAATAGAGGCCTTTCACTGTACTGTAATAGAGGCCTTTCACTGTACTGTAATAGAGGCCTTTCACTGTACTGTAATAGAGGCCTTTCACTGTACTCTAATAGAGGCCTTTCACTGTCCTGTAATAGAGGCCTTTCACTGTACTGTAATAGAGGCCTTTCACTGTACTGTAATAGAGGCCTTTCACTGTACTGTAATAGAGGCCTTTCACTGTACTGTAATAGAGGCCTTTCACTGTACTGTAATAGAGGCCTTTCACTGTACTGTAATAGAGGCCTTTCACTGTACTGTAATAGAGGCCTTTCACTGTCCTGTAATAGAGGCCTTTCACTGTACTGTAATAGAGGCCTTTCACTGTCCTGTAATAGAGGCCTTTCACTGTACTGTAATAGAGGCCTTTCACTGTCCTGTAATAGAGGCCTTTCACTGTCCTGTAATAGAGGCCTTTCACTGTACTGTAATAGAGGCCTTTCACTGTACTGTAATAGAGGCCTTTCACTGTCCTGTAATAGAGCTCCGACGCTCGTCGGATGTGGCAGGGCTTGCAAACTATTACAGACTACAAAGGGAAGCACAGTAGACAGCTGCCTAGTGACACAAGCATCCAGACGAGCTATACTACTTCTATGCTCGCTTCGAGGCAAATAACACTGAAACATGCATGAGAGCACCAGCTGTTCCGGACAACTGTGTGAGCACGCTCTCCGCAGCCGATGTGAGTAAGACCTTTAATCTGCTAAATTGTAATTACTTTGCTACTATGGCCTATGTATTGCCTTACCTCCTCACGCCATTTGCACACACTGTATATAGACTTTCTTTTTTTTCTATTGTGTTATTGGCTGTATGTTTGTTTATTCCATGTGTAACTATGTGTTGTTGTTTGTGTCGCACTGCTTTGCTTTATCTTGGCCAGGTCGCAGTTGTAAATGAGAACTTGTTCTCAACTAGCTTTCCTGGTAAAATAAAGGTTCAATTAAAAAAATATATATATTTAAAAAAATATATGCTTAAGGGAGTAGCTATAGGGTATAAGGAGTAGTTAATAGTTATAGTGTAAAGGGTATATGGAGCAGATATAGGGTATATGGAGCAGATAGAGGGTATAGGGTAAAGGCAGTATATATAGAGTGTAGTGAGTAGATATATGGTGTATTGAGGAGTTGTAGGTTATAGGCAGCAGTTAGTAGATATAGGGTAAAGGGAGTAGATATAGGTTATAGGCAGCAGTTAGTAGATATAGGGTAGAGGGAGTAGATATAGGTTATAGGCAGCAGTTAGTAGATATAGGGTACAGGGTTCAGTTAGTAGATATAGGGTAAAGGGAGTAGGTATAGTTTATAGGCAGTAGTTAGTAGATATAGGGTAAAGGGAGTAGGTATAGTTTATAGGCAGTAGTTAGTAGATATAGGGTATAGGGAGTAGATATAGGTTATAGGCAGCAGTTAGTAGATATAGGGTAAAGGGAGTAGATATAGGTTATAGGCAGCAGTTAGTAGATATAGGGTAAAGGGAGTAGATAGTAGATATAGGTTATAGGCAGCAGTTAGTAGATATAGGGTAAAGGGAGTAGGTATAGGTTATAGGCAACAGTTAGTAGATATAGGGTAAAGGGAGTAGATAGTAGATATAGGTTATAGGCAGCAGTTAGTAGATATAGGGTATAGGGAGTAGATATAGGTTATAGGCAACAGTTAGTAGATATAGGGTAAAGGGAGTAGATAGTAGATATAGGTTATAGGCAGCAGTTAGTAGATATAGGGTAAAGGGAGTAGGTATAGGTTATAGGCAACAGTTAGTAGATATAGGGTAAAGGGAGTAGATAGTAGATATAGGTTATAGGCAGCAGTTAGTAGATATAGGGTAAAGGGAGTAGATATAGGTTATAGGCAGCAGTTAGTAGATATAGGGTAAAGGGAGTAGATATAGGTTATAGGCAGCAGTTAGTCGATATAGGGTAAAGGGAGTAGGTATAGATTATAGGCAGTAGTTAGTAGATATAGGGTAAAGGGAGTAGGTATAGTTTATAGGCAGTAGTTAGTAGATATAGGGTAAAGGGAGTAGATATAGGTTATAGGCAGCACTTAGTAGATATAGGGTAAAGGGAGTAGATAGTAGATATAGGTTATAGGCAGCAGTTAGTAGATATAGGGTAAAGGGAGTAGATATAGGTTATAGGCAGCAGTTAGTAGATATAGGGTAAAGGGAGTAGATAGTAGATATAGGTTATAGGCAGCAGTTAGTAGATATAGGGTAAAGGGAGTAGGTATAGTTTATAGGCAGTAGTTAGTAGATATAGGGTAAAGGGAGTAGATATAGGTTATAGGCAGCACTTAGTAGATGTAGGTTATAGGCAGCAGTTAGTAGATATAGGGTATAGGGAGTAGATAGTAGATATAGGTTATAGGCAGCAGTTAGTAGATATAGGGTAAAGGGAGTAGATATAGGTTATAGGCAGCAGTTAGTAGATATAGGGTAAAGGGAGTAGATATAGGTTATAGGCAGCAGTTAGTAGATATAGGGTAAAGGGAGTAGATAGTAGATATAGGTTATAGGCAGCAGTTAATAGATATAGGGTATAGGGAGTAGATATAGGTTATAGGCAGCAGTTAGTAGATATAGGGTAAAGGGAGTAGGTATAGGTTATAGGCAGCAGTTAGTAGATATAGGGTAAAGGGAGTAGGTATAGGTTATAGGCAGCAGTTAGTAGATATAGGGTAAAGGGAGTAGATATAGGTTATAGGCAGCAGTTAGTAGATATAGGGTAAAGGGAGTAGGTATAGGTTATAGGCAGCAGTTAGTAGATATAGGGTAAAGGGAGTAGGTATAGGTTATAGGCAGCAGTTAGTAGATATAGGGTAAAGGGAGTAGATATAGGTTATAGGCAGCAGTTAGTAGATATAGGGTAAAGGGAGTAGATATAGGTTATAGGCAGCAGTTAGTAGATATAGGGTAAAGGGAGTAGATAGTAGATATAGGTTATAGGCAGCAGTTAGTAGATATAGGGTAAAGGGAGTAGATATAGGTTATAGGCAGCAGTTAGTAGATATAGGGTAAAGGGAGTAGATATAGGTTATAGGCAGCAGTTAGTAGATATAGGGTAAAGGGAGTAGATATAGGTTATAGGCAGCAGTTAGTAGATATAGGGTAAAGGGAGTAGATATAGGTTATAGGCAGCAGTTAGTAGATATAGGGTAAAGGGAGTAGATATAGGTTATAGGCAGCACTTAGTAGATGTAGGTTATAGGCAGCAGTTAGTAGATATAGGGTAAAGGGAGTAGATATAGGTTATAGGCAGCACTTAGTAGATGTAGGTTATAGGCAGCAGTTAGTAGATATAGGGTAAAGGGAGTAGATATAGGTTATAGGCAGCAGTTAGTAGATATAGGGTATACAGTAGTTCCTCCTTTAAAAGTTACTTCATACTGCGGCATTCTGTGTCACGTTCTCAGCCATTTTTTCTGTTACTGCAAGTTATTGCTAGTTTGACCACCAGAGGGCATCTTTGAGAAGCATTTGATAGTATTCCGTGTTGGCATAACCAGAGAATTTTAAACCTTTTTCGTAATAACATAGTGTATGGGATTGATTTTAAGAAATATATGCTTAATTAAGTTGATTAATATTATGATGTTTCTATACAGAGAAAAACAAAAAACGAAACCCTTAGGATTTTCGTTAGGATGGAATGGAAAATATGGCGCTGTACAACCTGACGGTAGGGAGTAGGCTACGGGTTTGGAGGATTCTACATTGTTTTTCTTCATTAGACAACTTTGTTCCAATATTTCTGTAAATCTGGGATATTTATTCCCACAGTAATTCATTATGGATTCATAAGTAAATTAACATCAGCATTTTGAAAGAGTATTTTTTATCATTATTTTATTAATGAAATGTGTTTATTTTTTTAATAGGCTACTGTGCAGTCTACAATACATACTGTAGTAAACATGGGAAAGTGCCTAATTCCTTACATAAGGGAAAGCAGGCCATGTCTGTACTACAAAATGCAAGACACGCTGGAGACCGGTGTTATTTCATAGTTGTGATTGCTTCACTATTATTCTGCAATGTAGAAAATAGTCAAAATATAGAAAAATCCTGGAATGAGTAGGTGTGTCCAAACATTTGACTGGTACTTGCTTAATTAATTTGATTAATATTATGGTGTTTCTATTCCATGAAAAATGAAAAACCCTCTGTGTTTCCATTAGGATGGAACAGAAAATATGGCGCTGTACAACGTGACTCATAAATTCAGAGCGTTGTCAGATTGTCAGTTTGTTAGTTTTCGCTCTCAGAGTGCACACTGGACGTTCGGGCCGAGGAGTAGGGTTGATTTGAGCTTTGTGGCCTTACAACGGCAGTCAAACACCCAAGCTAACATTGGCTAGCTTGCTAGCTACTTCCTGACACAAATGAGACCCCTCTGACCATTTTACTCGCCCTCGCTAAGCTGGTAATACAGTTTGTGTTAACCAGAGAGTTGGTGACTGTAACTGTGCTGGAAACAATTTAATTACGCTTTAATTCCGACGTTTACTGACACCGGCCATTTTCAATGGGTGTTGAGCACTCCTAAATTACTTATTCTGCGCTCTGGTACACTCAGACGAGAGTGCTCTGAAATCCATGTAGATAGTAGGCTGGACACGTGACATTTTTAACAACTTTTCTGCAAAAAACGAGTTCATTGCATCCACTTATTTTAGTGTATTTTTCACCCTGCCAGCTCCTAATAGTTCTATCGAGCACTGTGGCACCAACTCGCCTTCCGAACGTTCTATTCCCAGTTTATTGTTCAACATCACAATGCCTGCTTCGCTATTGTTGGCAATGAGACCTGCTTCCGTTGTTTTATAGATAATAACCTCTTGTTAATCTAGCCACCATGTCAGATTTCAAAAAGGCTTTATGGCGAAAGCAAACCATGTGATTATCTGAGGACATCACCCCATCAAACAAAACACATGACAATCACATTTCAACCCACCAGGCGCGACATAAAACTCAGAAATAACGATATAATTCATGCCTTACCTTTGAAGAACTTCTTCTATTGGCAATCCAATATGTTCCAAAACCATCACAAATGGTCCTTTTGTTCGATTAATTCCGTAGTTATATCTCCAAAATGTCCAATTATTTGGCGCGTTTGATTCAGAAAAACACCGCTTCCAACTCGCCCAGCATGACTACAAAATACCTAATAAGTTACTTGTAAACGCTGTCCAAACATTTCAAACAACTTTCCTAATCCAACTTTAGGTATTTTAAAAGGTGAATAATCGATAAAATTTAAGATGGGATAAACTGTGTTCAATACCGGATAAAAACAACATGAAGCTCGTGACCCGGAGCGCGCTTAGAAACAGTATAGTCCTGGACCCTCGTTCTGAATAGCCGTACTTCTTCATTTCTCAAAAGAAAAACATCAACCAATTTCTAAAGACTCTTGACATCCATTGTAAGTGATAGGAACTGCAAGCAAGTGCCTTAGAAATCTAGATCCACATAGAAAACTCATTGGAAACACTGTCACCTCAAAAAACTAATTTCCTGGATGGTTTGTCCTCTGGGTTTCCCCTGCCAAATAAGTTATGTTATACTCACAGAGATGATTTTAACAGTTTGAGAAACTTTAGAGTGTTTTCTATCGAAATCTACCAATTATATGCATATCCTAGCTTCTGGGGCTGAGTAGCAGGCAGTTTACTTTGGGCACGATTTTCATCCAGACGTGAAAATACCGCCCCCTAGCCCGAAGAGGTTTTAAAATGTAAACAAAAATATATATATTGGAACCTAGCGGTCTTCCCATTGTTTCCTATGGGAGAAATTTAGGCATGTCTGTCTATGTCACGATCGTCTTTCTGTGGAAGATCTTCACGAGGGAGGCGATATTCTCCCGGTTGTGCCCAAGGTCCCTTACCGTCCAGTATTTCTTCCCAAGTCCAAGAATCCTGTGTGCACTGCTCCTGCTGCTGCTTATCACGCTACTTGGTCCTGGTATGGTGGGTAATTCTGTCACGATCGTCTTTCTGTGGAAGAGAGGACCAAGGCGCAGCGTGATACGAATACATCTTCTTTTAATATAACGAAGACGAAACAAACACTTTTACAAATATACAAAACTAACCAAAACCAACAAATGACCGTGAAGCTACAAACCTACATGCAACGTAGACATAAACAGTTACCCACAACCTACCTAATGCTTATGGCTGCCTTAAATATGGCTCCCAATCAGAGACAACAATAAACAGCTGTCTCTGATTGAGAACCAAACCAGGCAACCATAGACTTTCCTAAACACCTACACTGAACACAACCCCATACACTCTACAAAACCCCCTAGACAATACAACCACCCAAGACGAGACAAATACAAACAAACATCCCCCATGTCACACCCTGACCTAAATAATAAAGAAAACAAAGATAACTAAGGCCAGGGCGTGACAGTCTATTTCGCCAAATATCTCAGAATGAGTATATTTTGATTTTTTAAAAGTCGGACCCCATTTTAATCATGCGAATATCCTCTTTCAAATTATCTAAGCCTGGGCAGCTAGCTCGGTTGTCATCGATCGCTAGACCAGAAATAGTCAGAGGTTTTCATTTATTCCCTACTTCCTCATTATGCAGACATAAGCACCGTTGACACCATCGAGGTGCGGATGTTAACTTTCTACACAAGTTGTTATTTTCCAGTTTCGTCCGATGAACAGATTGTAGTGGTAAAATAAAAAGGGATACATTTTTTTGTACCATTTAGGCGAATGGAATTATAAGCATCACTCCAGTCAGAAGAGGCTTTGCGAATGTTCGTTTCCATTCAATTGTTATGGGCTTGCGCTATTGTTCCAGCTTAGCCAACGTTCTAATGCCGTTTTTCAGCCTTGGGCGAATTTTGACTCGTTCTATTGTCCAGCCTATAGATAGCCAGAGTGAATTTACGAAAGCACCCGAAGTTCCATTAACAACGCACAACGTCTATACCTTTTAGCTAAGCTAAGAATGACGGGAATAATCAAGTCAAAAAACATTGAGTCGTTAAATAGCCTATAGTTCATTTACTGGCAAGTTTGATGTATAACTACTAACGTTAGGTAGCTAGCTAACATACCGGTTCATACTGCAGTAATGATATGCTATGTGGTTCGTAAGGACAGCGTAGCTAACAAACTGTCAGCCAACATAACGTGTAAGGTAACTTATTGGAAAAGTCATTACTTTATTACATTGAGTAGCAAGCGACCCCTTTGTCGTTAGGGCAAATCTGGTCTGTGAAAGGAGGGTTTCACACCTAGCTCGGCTATTAGACTATTCTTTAAGTTGAATAGTCTATTGTTCAGCTATTAGCCCTCCTCCCCAACTTGCAACACATTGTTGTTGTTCCCATCTCATTCCCTCTTCCATGCTCTCTCACTATCCATCAGTCTCTCATCTGCAGATATGTTTTGATGTGAGAGAGGAAGCCAGTCCCGCCATTGCCACCTCACCTACTCTTAAGATAACCAGCATTGGGCCCCCAGTTGGCCTAAAGGAGACACCGCAATTGTGATGAACTGAGAGAATATTAGGGTAGCACTGTAATTCATGAATCATATGCTGTCTGCCGCTGTTCTTACCTCTTTCCCTTTCTGTCTTCTTACACCTCTCTCCCCTCGTCTTTCTTCCTCGTTTTATAATGCACACCATATGTGCATTGAAGTACAGATTGAACTTGTATTTATAATATTACAATTATCATAATTATAATGCATGTAGTATCTATTTTTAACACCTGGATAATGAACTTCTTTCAATAAAGCGTTTCACATTCTCCACTGGCTGAAATTAAGTATCTTATTGAAATGTTATCCTGTGTCCTCAGATTAATGCAGATGAAGGGAGTTAGATATGCATCGTTTTTTTCTGTATGTATGAATTACAAATCAATCATGTTTCTAGTCCATTGCATAGTTACAATGTGTAATCGTTGATGTCCCAGGAGCAGGACTGGTAAACACTGTTGAAGTGTATAATTGTAATACATACATGCAAAGAATGGAGTTTGATACACCTGGTATTGGATATGACTGAAAAAGAATGTCTCAGAGATTCATGCCTGAACCACACCTTTATTTGCCAAGGAAGAGTACATGATCAGTGAATATAATCAATGTACAGGCTACAATGTGGGGAACTCATGCGTGGTAATAACTACAGTACATGTGTATATAGGATGTGCATCCTTGGCACAATAAAGTTATTATATTCTACCTACCCATAGGCGTCGTTAATGCCAGTCAGGCTTGAAGTCGATACAACAACTCTGATAGCTGAGGTTCATAGATTGGTTTGAATATTAGTTCAGAACCTAACGTTTTAGGGTCCATACACAGATCGGCTACATACTATAGCTAGCTACACATCCATAGGCATACAGTTATATTTATCCTCCACTACACAATAAGCAAGTAAATAGTTAGCTAGCTATGTTACTTCAGCTGCATTGCAAGGCAAGGGAAGCTTACACAATTGTACATTCAATTTGCAGTAAATGCTTTAGCTAGCTAGATTCTTTACATCCACTGTTTCACTAGACGATAGAATGGTTTGCTGGTTTTCTCAGGAGTCCCTAAAAAAATTAAACAACACGAATTACAAATGAATTATCCTGTCATAACACTAGCTAGCTGGCTATTGTTAGCTAATCGGTTAACTTGCTAAATAGTGATTATCGTAAATTAATTTCATGACAAAAAAATATGCACAAACGATTGTATCTACATTAAGACCGTGCTGGTCAAAAAAGCTTTTAAGGACCTCTGATAATTCTGTTCTCATGTCCTCCGGATCTGACAACACCTGTATAAAGCTTTGATTGTTTCTCTTTGTTCTATATTCTGTGTTTTGAATTGTTTTACTAATATTAATAATAAGTATTATTATTAATAGTAATAGTAGTAGTGTTAGAGGAATTAGTGTTATTACTAGAATTACCAGTATCAACAGTATTAATACTATTGGCATTACTAGTAGTTTTAGTAGTATTTGTATTATTATTAGTAGTATTAGTATTAGTGTTATTACTTCCATTACTATCATTAATAGTATCAGTATTATACGTAGTATTAATAGTATTACTAGTAGTTTTAGTAGTATTTGTATTATTATTAGTAGTATTAGTATTAGTGGCATTAGTATTATACATAGTGTTGTTATTATTATTAGTAGTATTAGTGGCATTAGTATTATACATAGTGGTGTTATTATTAGTAGTAATATTAGTATTAGTGGCATTAGTATTATACATAGTGTTATTATTATTATTAGTAGTATTAGTGGCATTAGTATTATACATAGTGTTATTATTATTAGTAGTATTAGTGGCATTAGTATTATACATAGTGTTATTATTATTAGTAGTATTAGTGGCATTAGTATTATACATAGTGGTGTTATTATTATTAGTAGTATTAGTGGCATTAGTATTATACATAGTGTTATTATTATTAGTAGTATTAGTGGCATTAGTATTATACATAGTGTTATTATTATTAGTAGTAGTATTAGTGGCATTAGTATTATACATAGTGTTATTATTATTATTAGTAGTATTAGTGGCATTAGTATTATACATAGTGTTGTTATTATTAGTAGTAGTATTAGTATTAGTGGCATTAGTATTATACATAGTGTTATTATTATTAGTAGTATTAGTGGCATTAGTATTATACATAGTGGTGTTATTATTAGTAGTATTAGTGGCATTAGTATTATACATAGTGGTGTTATTATTAGTAGTATTAGTGGCATTAGTATTATACATAGTGTTATTATTATTAGTAGTATTAGTGGCATTAGTATTATACATAGTGGTGTTATTATTATTAGTAGTATTAGTGGCATTAGTATTATACATAGTGGTGTTATTATTATTAGTAGTATTAGTGGCATTAGTATTATACATAGTGTTATTATTATTATTATTAGTATTAGTGGCATTAGTATTATACATAGTGTTATTATTATTATTAGTAGTATTAGTATTAGTGGCATTAGTATTATACATAGTGTTATTATTATTAGTAGTAGTATTAGTGGCATTAGTATTATACATAGTGGTGTTATTATTATTAGTAGTATTAGTATTAGTGGCATTAGTATTATACATAGTGTTATTATTATTAGTAGTAGTAGTAGTATTAGTGGCATTAGTATTATACACAGTGTTATTATTATTAGTAGTATTAGTGGCATTAGTATTATACATAGTGTTATTATTATTAGTAGTAGTATTAGTATTGGTGGCATTAGTATTATACATAGTGGTGTTATTATTAGTAGTATTAGTATTGGTGGCATTAGTATTATACATAGTGTTATTATTATTAGTAGTATTAGTGGCATTAGTATTATACATAGTGTTATTATTATTAGTAGTATTAGTATTGGTGGCATTAGTATTATACATAGTGTTATTATTATTAGTAGTATTAGTATTAGTGGCATTAGTATTATACATAGTGTTATTATTATTAGTAGTATTAGTGGCATTAGTATTATACATAGTGTTATTATTATTAGTAGTATTAGTATTAGTATTATACATAGTGTTATTATTATTAGTAGTATTAGTATTAGTATTATACATATTAGTGTTATTATTATTAGTAGTATTAGTATTAGTATTATACATAGTGTTATTATTATTAGTAGTATTAGTATTAGTATTATACATATTAGTGTTATTATTATTAGTAGTATTGGTGTTAGTATTATACATAGTGTTATTATTATTAGTAGTATTAGTATTAGTATTATACATATTAGTGTTATTATTATTAGTAGTATTAGTATTAGTATTATACATAGTGTTATTATTAGTAGTAGTATTAGTATTAGTATTATACATATTAGTGTTATTATTATTAGTAGTATTAGTATTAGTATTATACATAGTGTTATTATTAGTAGTAGTATTAGTATTAGTATTATACATATTAGTGTTATTATTATTAGTAGTATTAGTATTAGTATTATACATAGTGTTATTATTAGTAGTAGTATTAGTATTAGTATTATACATATTAGTGTTATTATTATTAGTAGTATTAGTATTAGTATTATTAGAATTATTTGTGGTAGTATTAGTATTAGTAGTATTTCTAACATTAGTGGTATGAATAGTATTAGTTTTATTAGCGTTATTCATATGTTTATTATTATTAGTAGTATTTGTTTTAATAGTATTGGTATTAGTATTTGTGTTATTAGTATTATTAGCAGTATAAGTATAATTAGTAGTGTTAGTATTTTATTGCACCTTGGGTGTGAGAAAAGTGCTTTACAAATGAAATGAATTATTTATTGTTATCATGAATGTGCACTGTCCATATAAAACTAAATCTAATAAAGTAATCACTCTGTCTGTACATGATCTAGCCCCTGGGATGTCCTCAGCCAACCGGCTCACACTTTTGGTCGGCATTTTAGTCTGCAGTGTCTGGTGTTTTTTATTTAACCAGGTAAGTCAGACAAGAACACATTCTTATTTATAATGACGGCCTACCGGGGAACAGTGGGTTAAGTGCCTTGTTCAGGGGCTGATTTTTACCTTGTCAGCTCAGGGACAAGCTTCGATTACTGGCCCACCGCTCTAACCACAAGGCCTGTCGCCCCGTGAGGGATAGTTGGCATGTTCAGAAAGTGAAGAATTGATCTGAATTGTGTTTGTAATTAGCGTCTTCCCGGTGGATCGTCTGCTCATTAGGAAGACTATGGTAATGAGGCTGTTGGTGAATAAACGTGTGTCAAAGTGCCATGAAGCCACAGTCAGTCTGCCAACTGTCAAAATAAATAACTTTATGAACAGCCTCGTCCTGGACAAAGACAAAATGTTGGTTTAGTTCTCTAGGCTGTCAGATTAAAGTGAGCCTAATGACGGGACAATATGATTCAATCCCCATTGTTCAGGCTATCCGGCGTGTCTGTAAAACAACACATTTCACTGCACCTATCCACATTTTCACACACTGTAAATAAACATGTTCAACACTGCTCATAAATGGTATTTAATTTAATCCTCATCTCTCTCAGTAAACTGTTTTCAACACTGTTCATATATTGTACTTGTGCTTATCTTCATGTGCATTCATCTCTCTCTCTCTCTCTCTCTCTCTCTCTCTCTCTCTCTCTCTCTCTCTCTCTCTCTCTCTCTCTCTCTCTCTCTCTATCCCTCTCTCTCTCTCTCTCTCTCTCTCTCTATCCCTCTCTCTCTCTGTCTCTCTATCTCTCTCTCTCTCTCTCTCTCTCTCTCTCTCTCTCTCTCTCTCTCTCTCTCTCTCTCTCTCTCTCTCTCTCTCTCTCTCTCTCTCTCTCTCTCTCTCTCTCTCTCTCTCTCTCTTTCTCTTTCTCTGTCTCTCTCTCTCTCAATTCAATTCAATTCAATTCAATTGACTTTATTGACATGGCAAGTTCATTATTACTTACATTGTCAAAGTATACATATCGAAAAATAAAAATCAAATATATATGTATATATATACAAAATATATATATATTTATATATAAATAAATGGTGGGACCAACAGTAATTCTCTCTCTCTACCTCTCTCTCTCTCCTTCTTTCTCTGTCTCTCTCTCTCTCTCTCTACCTCTCTCTGTCTCTCTCTCTCTCTCTCTCCTGAACCAACGGGGAGTCTGAGTGCGTGTAAATGGGTTATATGTCAGTAGGCTGTTTATATCTTTTAGTTAACACTGAGATATTAAAACAGAGAAGTGCTTTAATTAGACACGGGCACGTTGATTTGAATTAACTCACACCTGGATTCCAACTGTGACAGTGCTGACAGGAGATGAATGCACATGAAGATAAGCACAAGTACAATAAATGAACAGTGTAGAAAACATTTTACTGTGAGAGACGAGGTTTAAATAAAGTTTAAACAGTGCAGTGGGGTGGGGGTGGGCGCGGGATGCAGTGGGGGTGGGCGCAGGATGCAGTAGGGGTGGGCGCGGGATGCAGTGGGGTGGGGGTGGGCGCGGGATGGAGTAGGGGTGGGCGCGGGACACACACACAGGTAAAGACACACAACGGTACAGACACATGCAAGGGTACAGACACACACAAAGGTACAGACACACGCAAAGGTACAGACACACGCAAAGGTACAGACACACACAAAGGTACAGACACACACAAAGGTACAGACACACACAACGGTACAGACACACACAACGGTACAGACACACAGAACGGTACAGACACACACAACGGTACAGACACACACAAAGGTACAGACACACAACGGTACAGACACACACAAGGGTACAGACACACACAACAGTACAGACACACACAACGGTACAGACACACACAAAGGTACAGACACACACAACGGTACAGACACACACAAAGGTACAGACACACACAACGGTACAGACACACACAACGGTACAGACACACACAACGGTACAGACACACACAACGGTACAGACACACACAACGGTACAGACACACACAAAGGTACAGACACACAACGGTACAGACACACACAAGGGTACAGACACACACAACAGTACAGACACACACACACAACGATACAGACACATGCAAAGGTACAGACACACGCAAAGGTACAGACACACGCAAAGGTACAGACACACGCAAAGGTACAGACACACACAAAGGTACAGACACACGCAAAGGTACAGACACACGCAACGGTACAGACACACGCAAAGGTACAGACACACGCAAAGGTACAGACACACACACCGATACAGACACACACAAAGGTACAGACACACACATACTCACACAAGCTCTAGAACACGCACTCTACACACACGTACATGGTGATATTGTTGTATAGTGGTATTATACATGTTGTATTGTAGATATGTAGTGGTGTAATAATGTTATATGATGTGTTGTTTTATATCTTGTTTTATATGTAATGTAACCACTTTAATGTGTTTGGACCCCAGGAAGAGTAGCTGTTGCCTTGGCAGGAAGTAATAGGGATCCCTAATGAATACAAAAATACAAATATATATTTCTGGATATCTGATATTTAATTAGATTTCAGGAATAGAAATGCTCCAGGTATGAATGATCTTAATTTCATATATGGAGCTAGGATTTTCTCCTTAATGCCCATATATGAATGATCTTAATGCCCATATATGGAGATAGGATATTCTCCTTAATGCCCATATATGGAGATAGGATATTCTCCTTAATGCCCATATATGGAGATAGGATATTCTCCTTAATGCCCATATATGGAGCTAGGATATTCTCCTTAATGCGACACATTCTACATGCATCCAATCCGGACCTCAGAAATCTCCCTGCTAGCATTATGAGTACAGGGAGATTTCTGCAGTGAGATGCTGTATGTTCAAGACACCCACCTAATGCACCCGTTTACATATTTGTAGAATATTCTAGAATAGAAAACTCCGGAAAGGGATTGTGTTTGAGTATTTTTTGATATTTTAAGATCTGAGTATTATCCGTGCAGCCATTTTTCTCATGTCAGTCAAGTGAGGTGCTACGTGGTGTAATTAAGTCAAAGAGAAGGGTGGGCTGTATGTTAATGCTGCTGCTCATTGGATAGAGTGAAGCTGTAATTCTCTGTCCAGTCACTTCATATTTTCACTTTTATTTCTGGGTGTGATCATTGAGACTACTGCCTCCTGTTATCGGCTGCTACTATGTTCAATCACATGTTTGATATTAAGCTATCAATGTGCGTAATATCTAGCAAGCGGAGAGCGCATTCTGACTGATAGCAAACTTGACTGTCCGCTGCAAATTGACACAGACACAGGTCAGCAACACACACATACACCCCTCTGTGGCTCCTAATCTGCAGCTTCACTGGTCTATAAAAGCAGGGAGACAGATATTTTGATACCTAAAGGGCTCCTAAAATTTTAAATGAAATGGCTAAATAATCCCTGGTATGACCATTTTTAAAACAATTCCATATGTTAGGTTAGTAGAAAACACCCCAGGCTTAGACTCTAGGGTCAAAGGTCTTCTCGTCCATGAACGGTTGGAGTCGAAGAGAAAACAAAACGTCCTGCTTTTGTCTACAACTAGGTTTCCAGATGTGCTAGGGCTCAGGGGTCGGCAGATAAGAGCACCAGGAAATGGCGTAGCCTAACTAGTAACCCGTTTCCACTGTGAGCATTCCTCGCCAGAGGGGGGGGGGGGGGGGGGGGGGAAATGGCGCCAGGCGTTTCTTCTCCACCTCCACTCCCAGGGAGCAGTCCCATATCCCGGGTCGTGAGTTATGATGTTGGGGTGGGATGTCTTGGACATCCTGGTTCAGGGGTAACTGGGGGTTGAACGTGGGGCAATGACCCACTATACAGGGAACCCATTGGGACATAGAAGCATTTACATCCCCTCCTACTATGAAAACCCTTAACCATATATCTGCTTCCTCCTCCCTATACCCTACATCTAATTCCTATAGCTTATACCCTATATCTACTCCCTGCTCCCTATACCCTTGATCTACCCCTTTACCATATATTTACTCATTACGCTCTATATATACTGCCTATACTCTATATCTACTCCAGGGGTAACTGGAGTAGGTATTCGCCCTATACCCTACATCTATTCCCTATACCCTATATCTACTCCCTAAACCATGTATCTACTCCCATTACTCTATATCTACTCCCTATACCCTACATCTACTCCCTATACTGTATATCTACTCCTTATACCCTACATCTACTCCCTACACCCTATATCTACTCCCTATACTGAATATCTACTCCTTATACCCTACATCTACTCCCTACACCCTATATCTACTCCCTATACTGTATATCTACTCCCTATACCCTACATCTACTCCCTACACCCTATATCTACTCCCTACACCCTATATCTACTCCCTATACTGTATATCTACTCCCTAATCCCTATATCTACTCCTTATATCTTACATCTACTCCCTACTCCCTTTACCCTACATCTACTCCCTACACCCTGCACCCTACATCTACTCCCTACACCCTTTACCCTACATCTACTCCCTATACCCTTTACCCTACATCTACTCCCTACACCCGATCCCCTATATCTACTCCTTATACCCTACATCTACTCCCTACTCCCTTTACCCTACATCTACTCCCTACACCCTGCACCCTACATCTACTCCCTACACCCTTTACCCTACATCTACTCCCTACACCCTGCACCCTACATCTACTCCCTACACCCGATCCCCTATATCTACTCCTTGTACCCTATATCTACTAACTACTGCCTACAGTGGTTCATCCTTTAAAAGTTGTGAGCTTGCACCGCGGGACTTAGAGGGACCCAGCATCACGGCTTCATTACTCCAGACCACCAGGGGGAGTTAGAGGTACCCAGCATCACAGCTTCATTATTCCAGACCACCACCAGGGGGAATTAGAGGTACCCAGCGTCACGGCTTCATTACTCCAGACCACCACCAGGGGGAGTTAGAGGTACCCAGCGTCACGGCTTCATTACGCCAGACCACCACCAGGGGGAGTTAGAGAAACCCAGCGTCACAGCTTCATTGCTCCAGACCACCACCAGGGGGAGTTAGAGGTACCCAGCGTCACGTCTTCATTACTCCAGACCACCACCAGGGGGAGTTAGAGGTACCGTCAAGGCTTCATTACTCCAGACCACCACCAGGGGGGACTTAGAGGTACCCAGTGTCACGGCTTCATTGCTCCAGACCACCACCAGGGGGAGTTAGAGGTACCCAGCATCACGGCTTCATTGCTCCAGACCACCACAAGGGGGAGTTAGAGGTACCCAGCGTCACGGCTTCATTACTCCAGACCACCACCAGGGGGAGTTAGAGGTACCCAGCGTCACGGCTTCATTACTCCAGACCACCAGGGGGAGTTAGAGGTACCCAGCGTCACTGCTTCATTACTCCAGACCACCACCAGGGGGAGTTAGAGGTACCCAGCATCACGGCTTCATTACTCCAGACCACCACCAGGGGGAGTTAGAGGTACCCAGCGTCACGGCTTCATTACTCCAGACCACCACCAGGGGGAGTTAGAGGTACCCAGCGTCACGGCTTCATTACTCCAGACCACCAGGGGGAGTTAGAGGTACCGTCAAGGCTTCATTACTCCAGACCACCACCAGGGGGAGTTAGAGGTACCCAGCGTCACTGCTTCATTACTCCAGACCACCACCAGGGGGAGTTAGAGAAACCCAGCGTCACGGCTTCATTACTCCAGACCACCACCAGGGGGAGTTAGAGGTACCCAGCGTCACGGCTTCATTACTCCAGACCACCAGGGGGAGTTAGAGGTACCCAGCATCACGGCTTCATTACTCCAGACCACCAGGGGGAGTTAGAGGTACCCAGCATCACAGCTTCATTACTCCAGACCACCACCAGGGGGAGTTAGAGGTACCCAGCATCACAGCTTCATTACTCCAGACCACCAGGGGGAGTTAGAGGTACCCAGCATCACAGCTTCATTACTCCAGACCACCACCAGGGGGAGTTAGAGGTACCCAGCATCACGGCTTCATTACTCCAGACCACCACCAGGGGGAGTTAGAGGTACCCAGCATCAGGGCTTCATTACTCCAGACCACCACCAGGGGGAGTTAGAGTTACCCAGCATCACGGCTTCATTACTCCAGACCACCAGGGGGAGTTAGAGGTACCCAGCATCACAGCTTCATTACTCCAGACCACCACCAGGGGGAGTTAGAGGTACCCAGCATCACGGCTTCATTACTCCAGACCACCACCAGGGGGAGTTAGAGGTACCCAGCGTCACGGCTTCATTACTCCAGACCACCACCAGGGGGAGTTAGAGAAACCCAGCGTCACAGCTTCATTACTCCAGACCACCACCAGGGGGAGTTAGAGGTACCCAGCGTCACTGCTTCATTACTCCAGACCACCACCAGGGGGAGTTAGAGAAACCCAGCGTCACAGCTTCATTACTCCAGACCACCACCAGGGGGAGTTAGAGGTACCCAGCGTCACTGCTTCATTACTCCAGACCACCACCAGGGGGAGTTAGAGAAACCCAGCGTCACGGCTTCATTACTCCAGACCACCACCAGGGGGAGTTAGAGGTACCCAGCGTCACGGCTTCATTACTCCAGACCACCAGGGGGAGTTAGAGGTACCCAGCGTCACTGCTTCATTACTCCAGACCACCACCAGGGGGAGTTAGAGATACCCAGCGTCACGGCTTCATTGCTCCAGACCACCACAAGGGGGAGTTAGAGGTACCCAGCGTCACGGCTTCATTACTCCAGACCACCAGGGGGAGTTAGAGGTACCCAGCGTCACTGCTTCATTACTCCAGACCACCACCAGGGGGAGTTAGAGGTACCCAGTGTCACGGCTTCATTACTCCAGACCACCACCAGAGGGAGTTAGAGGTACCGTCAAGGCTTCATTACTCCAGACCACCACCAGGGGGAGTTAGAGGTACCCAGCATCACGGCTTCATTACTCCAGACCACCACCAGGGGGAGTTAGAGAAACCCAGCGTCACAGCTTCATTACTCCAGACCACCACCAGGGGGAGTTAGAGATACCCAGCATCACGGCTTCATTACTCCAGACCACCACCAGGGGGAGTTAGAGAAACCCAGCGTCACGGCTTCATTACTCCAGACCACCACCAGGGGGAGTTAGAGGTACCCAGTGTCACGGCTTCATTACTCCAGACCACCACCAGAGGGAGTTAGAGGTACCGTCAAGGCTTCATTACTCCAGACCACCACCAGGGGGAGTTAGAGGTACCCAGCATCACGGCTTCATTACTCCAGACCACCAGGGGGAGTTAGAGAAACCCAGCGTCACAGCTTCATTACTCCAGACCACCACCAGGGGGAGTTAGAGATACCCAGCGTCACAGCTTCATTACTCCAGACCACCACCAGGGGGAGTTAGAGGTACCCAGCGTCACGGCTTCATTACTCCAGACCACCACCAGGGGGAGTTAGAGGTACCCAGCATCACTGCTTCATTACTCCAGACCACCAGGGGGAGTTAGAGGTACCCAGCGTCACGGCTTCATTGCTCCAGACCACCACCAGGGGGAGTTAGAGGTACCCAGCATCACGGCTTCATTGCTCCAGACCACCACCAGGGGGAGTTAGAGGTACCCAGCGTCACGGCTTCATTGCTCCAGACCACCACCAGGGGGAGTTAGAGGTACCGTCAAGGCTTCATTACTCCAGACCACCACCAGGGGGAGTTAGAGGTACCCAGCGTCACTGCTTCATTACTCCAGACCACCACCAGGGGGAGTTAGAGGTACCCAGCATCACGGCTTCATTACTCCAGACCACCAGGGGGAGTTAGAGAAACCCAGCGTCACAGCTTCATTACTCCAGACCACCACCAGGGGGAGTTAGAGATACCCAGCGTCACAGCTTCATTACTCCAGACCACCACCAGGGGGAGTTAGAGGTACCCAGCGTCACGGCTTCATTACTCCAGACCACCACCAGGGGGAGTTAGAGGTACCCAGCATCACTGCTTCATTACTCCAGACCACCAGGGGGAGTTAGAGGTACCCAGCGTCACGGCTTCATTGCTCCAGACCACCACCAGGGGGAGTTAGAGGTACCCAGCATCACGGCTTCATTGCTCCAGACCACCACCAGGGGGAGTTAGAGGTACCCAGCGTCACGGCTTCATTGCTCCAGACCACCACCAGGGGGAGTTAGAGGTACCGTCAAGGCTTCATTACTCCAGACCACCACCAGGGGGAGTTAGAGGTACCCAGCGTCACTGCTTCATTACTCCAGACCACCACCAGGGGGAGTTAGAGGTACCCAGCATCACGGCTTCATTACTCCAGACCACCACCAGGGGGAGTTAGAGAAACCCAGCGTCACGGCTTCATTACTCCAGACCACCACCAGGGGGAGTTAGAGGTACCCAGCATCACAGCTTCATTACTCCAGACCACCACCAGGGGGAGTTAGAGGTACCCAGCGTCACGGCTTCATTACTCCAGACCACCACCAGGGGGAGTTAGAGGTACCCAGCGTCACGGCTTCATTACTCCAGACCACCACCAGGGGGAGTTAGAGGTACCCAGCGTCACTGCTTCATTACTCCAGACCACCACCAGGGGGAGTTAGAGGTACCCAGTATCACGGCTTCATTACTCCAGACCACCACCAGGGGGAGTTAGAGAAACCCAGCGTCACAGCTTCATTACTCCAGACCACCACCAGGGGGAGTTAGAGGTACCCAGCGTCACGGCTTCATTGCTCCAGACCACCACCAGGGGGAGTTAGAGGTACCCAGCGTCACGGCTTCATTGCTCCAGACCACCACCAGGGGGAGTTAGAGCACTCACTATGCATTTGGGTCCTAAGGTTTTTATATGATAAATCATATCGAGTGGTTCCAATGATGAATTTTGACGCCAGCCACCCGTCCCTGGTGGCGTTCTTCAACAAAGATGGCTGACAAACTATTATGGTGGGACCAAATGTAAGTAGTTATAGCATCATGATGAGTCAAGCAAAAAAATGACAATTAGAAGGAATATGTTAGTTAAGCTGTGTCTTAAAGAGGACAGCCCTAATAGTGTCTAGAAGTGTGTTACAAAGACCCTGAACAGCACGGTATTTATCTGTGTCTTAAAGAGGACAGAGACTCTGCAGTCCTAATAGTGTCTGATGAAGGGAGATGGACCTGGAGGAGAGAAGGGTGGTCTGATGTGGGCCTGCTGAAGGGAGATGGACCTGGAGGAGAGAAGGGTGGTCTGATGAAGGGAGATGGACCTGGAGGAGAGAAGGGTGGTCTGATGTGGGCCTGCTGAAGGGAGATGGACCTGGAGGAGAGAAGGGTGGTCTGATGTGGGCCTGCTGAAGGGAGATGGACCTGGAGGAGAGAAGGGTGGTCTGATGTGGGCCTGATGAAGGGAGATGGACCTGGAGGAGAGAAGGGTGGTCTGATGTGGGCCTGCTGAAGGGAGATGGACCTGGAGGAGAGAAGGGTGGTCTGATGAAGGGAGATGGACCAGGAGGAGAGAAGTGTGGTCTGATGTGGGTCTGATGAAGGGAAATGGACCTGGAGGAGTGGTGGTCTGATCGGAGCCTGCTGAAGGGATATGGACCTGGAGGAGAGAAGGGTGGTCTGATCGGGGCCTGCTGAAGGGAGATGGACCTGGAGGAGAGAAGGGTGGTCTGATGTGGGCCTGCTGAAGGGAGATGGACCTGGAGGAGTGAAGGGTGGTCTGATGTGGGGAGATGGACCTGGAGGAGAGAAGGGTGGTCTGATGTGGGCCTGCTGAAGGGAGATGGACCTGGAGGAGAGAAGGGTGGTCTGATGAAGGGATATGGACCTGGAGGAGAGATGGGTGGTCTGATGAAGGGAGATGGACCAGGAGGAGAGAAGTGTGGTCTGATGTGGGTCTGATGAAGGGAGATGGACCTGGAGGAGTGAAGGGTGGTCTGATGTGGGCCTGCTGAAGGGAGATAGGCCTGGAGGAGTGAAGGGTGGTCTGATGTGGGCCTGCTGAAGGGAGATGGACCTGGAGGAGAGAAGGGTGGTCTGATGTGGGCCTGCTGAAGGGAGATGGACCTGGAGGAGAGAAGGGTGGTCTGATGAAGGGATATGGACCTGGAGGAGAGATGGGTGGTCTGATGAAGGGAGATGGACCTGGAGGAGAGAAGTGTGGTCTGATGTGAGTCTGATGAAGGGAAATGGACCTGGAGGAGTGGTGGTCTGATCGGAGCCTGCTGAAGGGATATGGACCTGGAGGAGAGAAGGGTGGTCTGATCGGGGCCTGCTGAAGGGAGATGGACCTGGAGGAGAGAAGGGTGGTCTGATGTGGGCCTGCTGAAGGGAGATGGACCTGGAGGAGTGAAGGGTGGTCTGATGTGGGCCTGCTGAAGGGAGATGGACCTGGAGGAGAGAAGGGTGGTCTGATGAAGGGAGATGGACCTGGAGGAGAGAAGGGTGGTCTGATGTGGGCCTGCTGAAGGGAGATGGACCTGGAGGAGAGAAGGGTGGTCTGATGAAGGGATATGGACCTGGAGGAGAGATGGGTGGTCTGATGTGGGCCTGCTGAAGGGAGATGGACCTGGAGGAGAGAAGGGTGGTCTGATGTGGGCCTGATGAAGGGAGATGGACCTGGAGGAGAGAAGGGTGGTCTGATATGGGCCTGCTGAAGGGAGGTGGACCTGGAGAAGAGAAGGGTGGTCTGATGTGGGCCTGATGAAGGGAGATGGACCTGGAGGAGTGAAGGGTGGTCTGATGAAGGGAGATGGACCTGTAGGAGAGAAGGGTGGTCTGATGTGGGCCTGATGAAGGGAGATGGACCTGGAGGAGAGAAGGGTGGTCTGATGTGGGCCTGCTGAAGGGAGACGGACCTGGAGGAGTGAAGGGTGGTCTGATGAAGGGAGATGGACCTGGAGGAGAGAAGGGTGGTCTGATGAAGGGAGATGGACCTGGAGGAGAGAAGGGTGGTCTGATGTGGGCCTGCTGAAGGGAGATGGACCTGGAGGAGAGAAGGGTGGTCTGATGAAGGGAGATTGACCTGGAGGAGAGAAGGGTGGTCTGATGAAGGGAGATGGACCAGGAGGAGAGAAGTGTGGTCTGATGTGGGCCTGCTGAAGGGATATGGACCTGGAGGAGAGAAGGGTGGTCTGATGTGGGCCTGCTGAAGGGAGATGGACCTGGAGGAGAGAAGGGTGGTCTGATGAAGGGAGATGGACCTGGAGGAGAGAAGGGTGGTCTGATGAAGGGATATGGACCAGGAGGAGAGAAGGGTGGTATGATGAAGGGAGATGGACCTGGAGGAGTGAAAGGTGGTCTGATGTGGGCCTGCTGAAGGGAGATGGACCTGGAGGAGAGAAGGGTGGTCTGATGTGGGCCTGCTGAAGGGAGATGGACCTGGAGGAGAGAAGGGTGGTCTGATGAAGGGAGTTGGACCTGGAGGAGTGAAGGGTGGTCTGATGTGGGCTTACTTAAGGGAGATGGACCTGGAGGAGAGAAGGGTGGTCTGATGTGGGGAGATGGACCTGGAGGAGAGAAGAAGGTCTGATAAAGGGAGATGGACCTGGAGGAGAGAAGGGTGGTCTGATGTGGGCCTGCTGAAGGGATATGGACCTGGAGGAGAGAAGGGTGGTCTGATGAAGGGAGATGGACCTGGAGGAGTGAAGGGTGGTCTGATGTGGGCTTACTTAAGGGAGATGGACCTGGAGGAGAGAAGGGTGGTCTGATGTGGGGAGATGGACCTGGAGGAGAGAAGGGTGGTCTGATGAAGGGAGACGCACCTGGAGGAGAGAAGGGTGGTCTGCTGAAGGGAGATGGACCTGGAGGAGAGAAGGGTGGTCTGATGTGGGGAGATGGACCTGGAGGAGAGAAGGGTGGTCTGATGAAGGGAGATGGACCTGGAGGAGAGAAGGGTGGTCTGATGTGGGCCTGCTGAAGGGAGATGGACCTGGAGGAGAGAAGGGTGGTCTGATGAAGGGAGATGGACCTGGAGGAGAGAAGGGTGGTCTGATGTGGGCCTGCTGAAGGGAGATGGACCTGTAGGAGAGAAGGGTGGTCTGATGTGGGCCTGCTGAAGGGAGATGGACCAGGAGGAGAGAAGGGTGGTCTGAAGTGGGCCTGCTGAAGGGAGATGGACCTGGAGGAGAGAAGGGTGGTCTGATGTGGGCCTGCTGAAGGGAGATGGACCTGGAGGAGAGAAGGGTGGTCTGATGTGGGCCTGCTGAAGGGAGATGGACCTGGAGGAGTGAAGGGTGGTCTGATGTGGGCCTGCTGAAGGGAGATGGACCTGGAGGAGAGAAGGTTGTCTGATGTGGGCCTGATGAAGGGAGATGGACCTGGAGGAGAGAAGGGTGGTCTGATGTGGGCCTGCTGAAGGGAGATGGACCTGGAGGAGAGAAGGGTGGTCTGATGAAGGGAGATGGACCTGGAGGAGAGAAGGGTGGTCTGATGTGGGCCTGCTGAAGGGATATGGACCTGGAGGAGAGAAGGGTGGTCTGATGAAGGGAGATGGACCTGGAGGAGAGAAGGGTGGTCTGATGTGGGCCTGCTGAAGGGAGATGGACCTGGAGGAGATAAGGGTGGTCTGATGTGGGCCTGATGAAGGGAGATGGACCTGGAGGAGAGAAGGGTGGTCTGATGTGGGCCTGCTGAAGGGAGATGGACCTGGAGGAGAGAAGGGTGGTCTGATGAAGGGAGATGGACCTGGAGGAGAGAAGGGTGGTCTGATGTGGGCCTGCTGAAGGGAGATGGACCTGGAGGAGAGAAGGGTGGTCTGATGAAGGGAGATGGACCTGGAGGAGAGAAGGGTGGTCTGATGTGGGCCTGCTGAAGGGAGATGGACCTGGAGGAGAGAAGGGTGGTCTGATGTGGGCCTGATGAAGGGAGACGCACCTGGAGGAGAGAAGGGTGGTCTGATGAAGGGAGATGGACCTGGAGGAGAGAAGGGTGGTCTGATGAAGGCGAGATGGACCTGGAGGAGAGAAGGGTGGTCTGCTGTGGGCCTGCTGAAGGGAGATGGACCTGGAGGAGTGAAGGGTGGTCTGATGTGGGCCTGCTATAGGGAGATGGACCTGGAGGAGAGAAGGGTGGTCTGATGAAGGGAGATGGACCTGGAGGAGTGAAGGGTGCATGTAGGGCAGGAGGTTTGGATTAGGTCAGACAGGAAATTGGGTCCAGAGTTGTGTATAGCTTGGGAGGTGTGAACCAGGATTTGTAGTGGATGGGTGAGCATATGGGGGGCCAGTGGAGGTTGAACAGCACTGGAGTCATGTGCTCACGGAGGGAGGTGTGAGTGAAGACACGTGCAGCACAGTTCTGGACTTATTGGGCCTCAGCCAGGCTGGTGCCAAGTCTTAGTGAGGCAGAGAAAGTCTAGACCTCTATCAGTGTTGATGTCATTCAGTAGTAAGCCTTTGTTATTTATGAACCTTGCATTTAAAAGCGCCAGATAAATGACCTTGGAAATTGCCTGAGTGGCAGCCTTTAGATCTGGCCAGAGGCCTTTATCATCCATCTCAGGCGTGCATGATGTACTGCTCGTATTGTGAGTTCACACAATAGACTTAAGGTTGTTCATTAGTCTACTATCGCCCCTCCCTGCCCCGCCTCATCGTCCTCGCCATCTGCATGTTTTCCTGAGGATCCCGTATTGCATAATGCTGTTCATCAAATCCCTGCACAAGGTTGTTTTAATGTGTTCGAAACATCTGAGGACTCCTTGGGTGTAGTGAGTGATGGATCTGAGGACTCACCATACTGGGTGATGGTTCTGAGGACTCACCATACTGGGTGATGGTTCTGAGGACTCACCATACTGAGTGATGGTTCTGAGAACTCCTTGGGTGTAGTGAGTGATGGTTCTGAGGACTCCTTGGGTATACTGAGTGATGGTTCTGAGGACTCCTTGGGTGTAGTGAGTGATGGTTCTGAGGACTCCTTGGGTGTAGTACGTGATGGTTCTGAGGACTCCTTGGGTGTAGTACGTGATGGTTCTGAGGACTCCTTGGGTGTAGTGAGTGATGGTTCTGAGGACTCCTTGGGTGTACTGAGTGATGGTTCTGAGGACTCCTTGGGTGTAGTGAGTGATGGTTCTGAGGACTCCTTGGGTGTAGTGAGTGATGGTTCTGAGGACTCCTTGGGTATACTGATTGATGGTTCTGAGGACTCCTTGGGTATAGTGAGTGATGGTTCTGAGGACTCCTTGGGTGTAGTGAGTGATGGTTCTGAGGACTCAGTGGGTGTAGTGAGTGATGGTTCTGAGGACTCCTTGGGTTTAGTGAGTGATGGTTCTGAGGACTCCTTGGGTGTAGTACATGATGGTTCTGAGGACTCCGTGGTTGTGCTGAGTGATGGTTCTGAGGACTCCTTGGGTGTAGTGAGTGATATTTCAGAGGAATCCTTGAGTGTAGTGAGTGATGGTTCTGAGGACTCCTTGTGTATATTGAGTGATGGTTCTGAGGACTCTGTGGGTGTACTGAGTGATGGTTCTGAGGACACCTTGGGTGTAGTAGGTGATGGTTCTGAGGACTCCTTGGGTGTAGTACGTGATGGTTCTGAGGACTCCTTGTGTATAGTGAGTGATGGTTCTGAGGACTCCTTGGGTGTAGTGAGTGATGGTTCTGAGGACTCCTTGGGTGTAGTGAGTGATGGTTCTGATGACCCTTGGGTGTAGTACGTGATGGTTCTGAGGACTCCTTGTGTATAGTGAGTGATGGTTCTGAGGACTCCTTGGGTGTAGTGAGTGATGGTTCTGAGGACTCCTTGGGTGTAGTGAGTGATGGTTCTGAGGACTCCTTGGGTTTAGTGAGTGATGGTTCTGAGGACTCCTTGGGTGTAGTGAGTGGTGGTTCTGAGGACTCCTTGGGTGTAGTGAGTGATGGTTCTGAGGACTCCTTGGGTGTAGTGAGTGATGGTTCTGAGGACTCCTTGGGTGTAGTGAGTGGTGGTTCTGAGGACTCAGTGGGTGTAGTAAGTGATGGTTCTGAGGACTCCTTGACTCCTTGTGTATAGTGAGTGATGGTTCTGAGGACTCCTTGGGTGTAGTAAGTGATGGTTCTGAGGACTCAGTGGGTGTAGTAAGTGATGGTTCCAAGGACTTCTTGGGTGTAGTGAGTGATGTTCTGAGGACTCCTTGAGTGTAGTGAGTGATGGTTCTGAGGACTCCTTGTGTATAGTGAGTGATGGTTCTGAGGACTCCTTGTGTATAGTGAGTGATGGTTCTGAGGACTGCTTGACTCCTTGGGTGTTCAGTGCGATGGCGATTGCGTCATCCGTGGATCTATTGAGCCGGTAAGCAAATTACAGTGGGTCTAGGGTGTCTGGTAAGGTGGAGCTGATATGATCCTTAACTAGTCTCTCAAAGCACTTCATGATGACAGAAGTGAGTGCTATGAGGTGATAGTCAGTTAGTTCAGGTTCCTTTGCCTTCTTGGGTACAGGAACAACGGCAAGTGGGGACAACAGACTGGGATCTTTTGTGTCCGTAAACACTCCAGCCAGTTTGTCTGCACATGCTCTTAGGACGTAGCTTGGGATGCCTTCTGGGCCGGCAGCCCTGCGAGGGTTAACGTGCTGAAATGTCTTACTCACGTCGGCCACGGAGAACAAGAGATCACAGTCTTCTTGAGTGGCAATGCCCCTTGACTGCGGCTCTGTGTTTGCCTCAAAGCGGGCGAAGAAGGTGTTTAGCTTGACCGGGAGCGAGACATCAGTGTCCACAACGTGGCTGGCTTTGCCCTTATAATCCATGATTGTGTGGAGTCCCTGTCACATACGTCTTGTGACTGAGCCATTGAATATGCGACTTCACTTTGTCCCTGTACTGTTGTTTTGCCTCCTTGATTGGCTCATATGGAGTCAAGAGGAGAGAATACCAGGGTTAACTATATAAATCAACTCAGAACTCATGGATTAATTTCACAACTAGGAAATCATTCTCAGGGACATTGAAGTTTAGAAAACACACAATGTCAGGGACATTGGTTGTCCCCATAAGAGAACCCTTTGAGGAACCCTTTTTGTTCCTTTAGACACATTTCAGATCCAGGCAGAACGCTTTTGAGTTCAATGTATAACCCTTTCCAAAGAGGGTTCCATAGGTATTACCCAACAGTGGTCTAGAACATAGCTATAACCCTACCAGTGGTCTAGAACATAGCTATAACCCTACCAGTGTCTAGAACATAGCTATAACCCTACCAGTGGTCTAGAACATAGCTATTACCCGACCAGTGGTCCAGAACATAGCTATAACCCTACCAGTGGTCTAGAACATAGCTATAACCCTACCAGTGGTCCAGAACAGAGATATAACCCTACCAGTGGTCCAGAACATAGCTATAACCCTACCAGTGGTCTAGAACATAGCTATAACCCTACCAGTGGTCCAGAACATAGATATAACCCTACCAGTGGTCCAGAACATATCTATAACCCTACCAGTGGTCTAGAACATAGCTATAACCCTACCAGTGGTCTAGAACGTAGCTATAACCCTACCAGTGTCTAGACCATAGCTGTAAACCTACCAGTAGTCTAAACATATCTATAACCCTACCAGTGGTCTAGAACATAGCTATAACCCTACCAGTGGTCCAGAACATAGCTATAACCCTACCAGTGGTCTAGAACATAGCTATAACCATGCCAGTGTCTAGACCATAGCTGTAAACCTACCAGTGGTCTAGAACATAGCTATAACCCTACCAGTGGTCTAGAACATAGCTATAACCCTGCCAGTGTTCCAGAACATAGATATAACCCTACCAGTGGTCTAGAACATAGCTATAACCCTGCCAGTGTCTAGACCATAGCTGTAAACCTACCAGTGGTCTAGAACATAGCTATAACCCTACCAGTGGTCTAGAACATAGCTATAACCCTACCAGTGGTCTAGAACATAGCTATAACCCTACCAGTGGTGCAGAACATAGCTATAACCCTACAAGTGGTTTAGAACATAGCTATAACCTTACCAGTGGTCCAGAACATAGCTATAACCCTACCAGTGGTCCAGAACATAGCTATAACCCTACAAGTGGTCTAGAACATAGCTATAACCCTACCAGTGTCTAGAACATAGCTATAACCCTACCAGTGTCTAGAAAATAGCTAAAACCCTACCAGTGGTCTAGAACATAGCTATAACCCTACCAGTGTCTAGAACATAGCTATAACCCTACCAGTGGTCTAGAACATAGCTATAACCCTACCAGTGGTCTAGAACATAGCTATAACCCGACCAGTGTCTAGAACATAGCTATAACCCTACCAGTGTCTAGAACATAGCTATAACCCTACCAGTGGTCTAGAACATACCTATAACCCTACCAGTGGTCTAGAACATAGCTATAACCCTACCAGTGGTCTAGAACATACATATAACCCTACCAGTGGTCTAGAACATAGCTATAACCCTACCAGTGGTCTAGAACATAGCTATAACCCTACCAGTGTCTAGAACATAGCTATAACCCTACCAGTGGTCTAGAACATAGCTATTACCCTACCAGTGTTCTAGAACATAGCGATTACCCTACCAGTGGTCTAGAACATAGCTATAACCCTACCAGTGGTCTAGAACATACCTATAACCCTACCAGTGGTCTAGAACATAGCTACAACCCTACCAGTGGTCTAGAACATAGCTATAACCCTACCAGTGGTCTAGAACATAGCTATAACCCTACCAGTGTCTAGAACATAGCTATAACCCTACCAGTGTCTAGAACATAGCTATTACCCTACCAGTGTTCTAGAACATAGCTATTACCCTACCAGTGGTCTAGAACATAGCTATAACCCTACCAGTGGTCTAGAACATACCTATAACCCTACCAGTGGTCTAGAACATACCTATAACCCTACCAGTGGTCTAGAACATACCTATAACCCTACCAGTGCTCTAGAACATACCTATAACCCTACCAGTGGTCTAGAACATAGCTATAACCCTACCAGTGTCTAGAACATAGCTATAACCCTACCAGTGTCTAGAACATAGCTATAACCCTACCAGTGTCTAGAACATAGCTATTACCCTACCAGTGGTCTAGAACATAGCTATAACCCTACCAGTGGTCCAAAACATAGCTATAACCCTACCAGTGGTCTAGAACATAGCTATAACCCTACCAGTGGTCCAGAACATAGCTATAACCCTACCAGTGGTCCAGAACATAGCTATAACCCTACCAGTGGTCCAGAAATAAAACCAAAAAAAGCATCACTGACATAGTTGTACCCTCTGTTATGATGTAGTAATACTGATGGCCTCTCCAAACAGAGCAGGAGTGGGGATAAATAGTGGGGATAAATCCTGTCTGTTGATTGCAGCTACAAAGCAACAGAATCAAGGGAGATATTGTTGGTAGGAAAGAGATGACGGTTTCACTGTGCATTAATAAAGCTTCTCTTATCAAACTGCCGCCCCTCGCAGTTAATGACATCTTTGTGTGGTCATTCAGTTTTATGATCTTAATTCTCTGGCATTTATTGCCAACATAAATATGGCTCTTCTCCACGGGAGACTCCGCTGAGCGTCGTTAAGCCAGGCCTCAGAGCCAACAGGTTGAGATTCACAACTTTTACTGCCCCAACTATAAAATAGAGAGAGAAAGATAGAGAGTATGAATGCAACACAC